>NW_023618776.1:0-28171 GCF_014905685.2 Nematolebias whitei
TGTGAATAGGGCTTTAGGGTGCATTCACACCAGCCCTGTTTAGTTCTGCTTTTATCGAACTCTGGTCCGTTTGCCTAGAAAGTCTGGTTTGTTTGGGGAGGTGTGAATATACGATCGAACTCTGATCTGGACCAAAAAGCAAACTCTGGTTCCCCTAAATACCTAGGTCTCGGTTCAGTTGAAGTGAACTCTGGCACGGTTCAAATGCATTGTGAATGCAAGCGGACCGGAGACCGCTCCAAAAGCAGGAAGTGGACTACAGCGCAGGGAATTCTGGGTAAATACAACCAAAACAAAAGCACATTTCTCTTACCTCTCAGCTGCCTTGTGTGAAAAACAACCTTCTCCGTGGTCTTCTGCCTTATCTTCCACTCATACTGAGTCCATTGTTAAAAAATGTTTGTTTGGCACATGAGCCACAGACAAAACAGAGATCCTAAGACTGCAAAAATTTGACGCCACTCCTTTTTTGTTTTTATTTCCAGAAGTAAGTTGCGCTCAGTGTCTTCTTCAGAGGTTTTCATGCCGTTTCCTTTGGTAGTTCTTGGTGCAGTGCCACCACGGGCGAAGGGGGGTGGGGGACAGGTTGGCTCGATTGACTCAGTGCAGTGTGAATGTGAACTGCACCAGCTGAAAATGTAAACAAATATTCCAAATTTTGGTCCCCAATCAAACCGAGTCTACCGGACTATGAGGTATGAAAACGACCTTAATGGTGTCTAAACTGTCTCTCTGTTTGTGTTCAGGGCCTGGATTATCTTACAGACACATTTTGAACACTTTACCGCCACAATGATCATGTTTCTCTTTTGTAGTAAAATTGAAAGGCTCAACATTCCTTGAAGGAGTGCATACAGCCATCCCCTTTTATGCCAGTTATGAACAAGATCAGCTTCTGATGAGGAAAGATGGAGTTGTAGCTGTTTTAATCGAACCTTAAGTAATTATGTACAATTTCATGGTTTTGAGAGATATCATGCAAAGTTGTAAATGACTCCATTAATAGCCTATATGGGAATTTAATTTAGCCAAATTTGCCATTTTTATATTTGGCTAATATGGTTTAGCCACCATGGCCATCTTGAATTACTTTGACCTCAAAATCTAATCAGTTGTAGATGTATTTCCAATTATTCCTTTCTGAAAATTTAATTTAAATTCATCCGGTAGTTCGTGAGATATTTTGCTTACAAACAAACAAGGGTTCATTCCAAAGTTTTTTTTTTCTTTGCAATGAATAGCAGTTGGGGTATGTGTTGTAAATGAAGCTACAGCCACAACAAATCTTAACAAAATATCTGTAAAACTGACTGAATTATACTAATCTTTGTGCTTTCTAAATTCAGGTGGCTGTGGCAGCCATCTTGAATTAGGTCTGCTCCAAATGTTAAACAGTTGCAGAGGTACATCCAGTGAACATTTCCTGAAAGTTTCATGAAAATCTGTCCAGCTGTTTATGAGTTATTAAGCCAACAGACAGAAAAAGTTCAGTTCAAGTAGTTATCGGTAAGATTTAACAGAAAAATTTGTTTGCAATCAGACAATATGTTGGAGATCAGTCTCAGCTATTACCACACTAATATTTAGGCCAACATCTGTAAAACTGACTGTTACAACCATTTTAGTGTTTTGAAGGCCAGTTGGCTGTGGCAGCCATCTTGAATTGGGTTGACTTCAAAGGTTAATCAGTTGTAGACGAACATACGGTGATTACATTCTGCATGTTTCATAAAATTATTCTAGACATTTTGCTAACAGACAGACATTTTAAACAAGAGATCATTATTGTCAACCTTTGTCTTCTAGCAGCACACAATTAGTACGTTTTTGTGACATACAAACCTTTTTGACCCCTTTGACCAGTTTCACTTCCCGTTTATTATAAAAAAAAAACAATGTGTTCTTCAACCTTCATACAGTAATCAAGTTTTGTTGTTGTGTATTGTTTTAATTGTTTGGCTGCAGATGTTCAAGACATTCCCTTCTTTTGTGACCCTCTCCATTTGGCATCACTGTGACTTGCACCTGCTTGATTGATTGATTGATTTGATCACTGCAGTAAACTTTAATACCACCTCCTGTGTCTGATCCACGATGATCTGATGGTAAATCACGAGGAATGCATAAATTATATCAGTGAAATCAGATGCAATATAAGCCTTATGTGTGCACATATGTAAATCCATTCAGGATGTTCAGCTGTGTGAAATTGCAGTCTTTGTCTACCCTCTAACCATACGATTTCTTTCATTTCAATCCCTGCACGCAATTGGAATATTGTCCCTTAGCAGCTCCTATCACATGTAATGAATGTGCTGCCCCAAAGGTGAGAACTGTAATTGATTAAAACCACAAAGTTTTTTCATGCCTCAGTGTTAGTCAGTGATAAGAATATCTGGGCTGTGTGGATGCACGCAGGAACTCTGCATGTGTGGCTTTCTGCTGATCTGCCTGTACAAGACAGGACATCAAAGTCATTTGTGTGTTTTGCCCGTTTCATCTCGGTTAATGAAGAAGCTGAGAGCGTGCTTCTGGGTCACAGTGGGTACATGCGCAGCGAGGTCACTTCAAAGGCGGGATAATGACGGATTAAGTCTTAAATCATAGCCATGCTTTATTCGCTGTCTCACAACCAGCCTGTCGCTTTGCATTTTATTAACAAATCATTGCAATATCATCCGGTAAAGTGTGTCTGTGTTAATTTCCCTTGTCCATCTTACTCTGGGCAAATCCTCTCCATCCAGATTAGTTAATCGTGGTGAGCTGAGTGGTGGGCCTTTTTATAAGCCCTTGATGGCGATGAAACATTTTTTCATTAGTGTCCATATATGTCTCCATGTATTCATGTTTTAATGAACTGCTCTCCCAGCAGTTCTGCGTTGCTGCGTGTTGTGGCCATGACTGGTTTTCATTTATAACAGCCCTACAGCTTGTATGCAAGATTCTGTACCGTTCGTTAGTTTGCCTTTGCATTGCTTATCAGCAAACACCCACAGAACCCTCGCTGCGAAAACAGGTTAGGATTTTTCTCCAGTTCAAGTTGTCCAACACAATGAATTTACTGTATTTTTTGGCCTATAAGTCACATTTATTTGCATAATTTGCATGCCCTACAACTTATACACTGAAGCAACGTATTTGTTTTTTCCCCCCATAATTTAAAAAACAATTTTTGGCTGAGATATGACCGTTTTCATTCATTCTGACTGAAAATATTGAACACTACCATTTTCAGCCGCTAGATGGCACTCGAGGAGTATGGCATGCCATTGTGTCACATAATAGAAGATCTGAAGCTCTCGACCTTGACCTTTCTAAGTGGCTTTAAACATCTGTTAAGTTCATGGCAAAAACCAATGCAGACATGTTCCTGTTTTTAGTTTTCTATAATCGAGCTGCTTCTTTTTTTTGCTACTTTTTCCTTTTGACTGTCGTTTTGATTGCCATTTTATTTTAATTTGTAAATAAATAAATACATTTGTATGCCTCTTTTATGATTGTCTGTCTGTTGTTGTAATTATTGTCCACTATTGTCATCACTCTTTGTTAAAGAAATCAGGTCTCTCTTGTAAATGAGTCCCTGAGGCTCCATGGGATTAACCTGTATAAATAAAGGTTGAATGAATAAAAAATAGGTAAAAGTGGCTATTAATGGCACAGTCGGCTTGCCATTACCTGCCACCATCATCTGCCTGGAGCAACCATCAAATCAGCTTCATTTCACTGCGCCGCCCATGCGAAATGCAGCTAATTTGACCACTGGAGTGCATTTATTAAGTAAAAGTTCAACTGAGACACACCTTTAATATAAAGTCAAGCAAACAATTGTTTTTAGGTGGTGATCTTGTTAAATAAAAAAAAAAAATGCACAGTGAGTCTTCCCGTGAATGCTCCCGCGGCTGCAAATCAGCTTTTGAAATACAGCTGATATGACGGTCAAAGTGCATTTATTAAGTAAAAGTTCGACACAACTTTACAATAATTTTGAGCAAACAAATAATTGTTTTAAGTGTTAATCTTGTTAAATTCTTGATAAAGTCCTCCCGTGCACGCTCCCACAGCCGCCATTTGGCAGCCATTTGATTTTTGGCACAACACCGGCCCACATTTTCGGGTTGTCAGTGATGACAAGTAACAAATGCGACGCATCAGCAGTGACACATAATAGATGCGACGTATACGGTGAAGCAACGTATTTATGAATTTTTCCACTTTATTAGACATATTTGGACTGATGCGACTTATAGCGCAGTGCAACGTGTACGGTATAAAATACGGTAAACAAGAAATGTTTCAGAGGATGAGAAAATGTTACCCTTTTAGCACTCTTCTGTTACAAGATGCCAAAATACTTTAATGCACTGATTTTCTACAATCTGTCTAAAGACTGCTTGTTGAGTTACAGTATGAAGGAAGCACTCGGAGAAGTCAAAGTGCTGCTGGAATAATTTATCCAACTCTAGACCCTCCAAGAGCTCTCGAACTCTCAGATACTCTCATCAGCAACACACACCAGCAGTTATAATTACCAATCATCCCACTACAGGGGTAAAACACTAAAACACATCCTCCTGAATGAGAAGTGTAGATTAATGTCGGGAATTATCTTATGAATCCAGCATGCTTTTACATTGGTGTCAAAACAACTGGAAGAGTGGAAACACTTAGAACATGTAATAGTTGAATATTAATAATGACTGAATGTTTGAACAATCCATTGATGTGTTCTCTTCAAATCCTGTTTGTATTCATTTTGTGAATAAAATTAACATCATTCACTTGATACTTTGAATATCTTAAGGTATAAAAGCAAACACTTTTAAACTTTTTATTTTTATATATGAATGTTTCTTTTCAGTGCCCTGAGATGACTTCTGTTGTAACTTGGCGCTATATAAATAAACTGAATTGAAATGAACTGAATAAATGAAGGAAAAATCTACATCTACAAAACAAGGGAAATGACAAAGTGATGATATGACTGCACACCAATTGACTTCTGCAAAATTTGAAATAAAATCATGCTAATTTTTCCCAAACAGAAATGAGTTTTTAGCTTGTATTACAAAATGGAAATGGCAAGAAGTCTGACCGACAGCTTTAAAATTATTTTTTGTGAAATCTAAGGAATTATAAATTTAAACGTTAAGGTGCAGATCACCACAAATCTTAGTCTTAGTAGGGAATTGTTAAGAGCACAGTGTGAATAAAAGCACATTTCTTTTGGGGAAAATTAGTCATTAGCTTTCTTTTATTTGTAGAAATAAAGGTTGTAAGAAGACCTTCTCAATGTAAATCATGCTGCAGGGTTGCATTAGTGTTTCTGCTACTGGAAGCACTGAGTGCAATAAAAGAGTGATAAAATCGAAGGAGTACTGAGAGGCTACATAAGAGCAAAAAAGGTCACTTAAACCCAATTTGAGGTTAGGATCCTGTTTTTTTATAACAGGAAAACAACTTGAAAAACACAAAAAAGGACTGAACAGGTAACGCTTGACCTTTTAATAGGCCAACAATAAGACTGGATTTGATTCTTGTTGGGTAAAACTTACTAAGTTCACCAAAACTGACTGACTAACACATATAAAAGTGGAAGTGTCAGCTACAAGTACTTTGTTGTGCACCTGAATAACAACCTCAGCTGGGTCAACAACACTACCAGTCTGATCAAGAAAGCTCATCAGAGACTCTTTTTCCTCAGGCGGCTGAGACGAGCTGGGAAGCTCAATCCTCACCTCCTTCTACAGGTGTGCAGTGGAGAGCATCCTGTGCTCCAGCATCAACGTGTGGCATGGAGGCTGCACCAAAGTCTGTTGGAGTCAGTCTCCCCACCATCATAAACATCTACACCTCTAGATGCAGGAAGAGGGCCACCTGCATCACGAAGGACCCCACTCACCCAGCACACACACTTTTTGCCCCGCTCCCCTCAGGTAGGAGGTTGAGGAGCATTAAGTGTAGAACCACTAGACTGAGGAACCAGGAAAATAACTGTAATGACACTTTAATTGGTGATATGTTACTTTATCTGTGCTGCTGATTATGCATGCTGCTATATTCATATCCATCTGCTCGCAACAGACTTATGTTCAGGCTGCTGTTTAACACACCATCTAATATTACATTATTATTGTTTATCATTTATCTTGCATCCTTATATACTGTTTATTTTTTATACTTTATATTATTGCTATTTTTGTGTAACTAAGACCTTGAGTACACAATTTTGTTCCACCTCATGTACCACATGTGATGCCAATGACAATAAAGTTTCCTTGAACCTTGATAAAATATGTTTTTAATAGATGTGAAAGCATTATTGGAGTCTAAAGTCATAGCAGTGCAGATGCAACAAAATATTAAAAGTACAACACATTGTTTAAAAAATGGGCATTTTTTTTGCATTGCGCAAAATGTTTAATTTGTGCAAATAATAATAATAAAAAAATCAGGTTCGGTTCTGGATTCAACATCGTCAGTCTCAGTTGGGATTCCTGATCTGATCGGATACATCATCTAACATTGCAGAGAATTCTGCAGAGGATTATGGGGGATGAAACTGGGTTGTCCGGTGTCAGTCCGGAGAACTGCCTGAGCAAAAGAGTCTCATTTGCTTGAATCTCAGTGGCAGCTCCCATTTCACCTTGGTTCTCCGATGTTTAATTGGCCTCATTATGTGATTAACTTAGCAAATTTACCCCTTACCCTGAAGGCAAAGCTTTGAACACTTGCAGACCACAACCCCCCCCCCCCCATCCAGAGTCACTCCATCATTGAAACCACAACGTCAGCATTTAGGCTGGCCATCACATTCCACTGGGACGTTCTCATTTTCCAGCAGAGATTCCTGTTTGACCATATTATTCTATGTACACTAAACTCAACATGCTGCTTTGAAAAAGCATTCATTATAGGATGATTAGCTTTATCTATTTGTTTCCTCAGAAATGCCCCATATGTGTATCATGTTGTTTATGGCGTTCATATGCTTTGCACGGTTTTCACAAGCTCTGTAAATTGTTGCGTCACTCATGGCTGTGTTTCTTGTGGGCTGGTGTTTGCATTCAGACCATAGCCCCACTCCTTCAAAGTGGGTGAATTTTTTATATGTGGTACGTAAATCTATTTTATTTCAGGGTACAAACGTGTATGTTGTAATGCGACGTTTCATCTTCAGTGTATTACATGGATTTAGGCACTGCCTTTACCTCTCAAACCAAGCTCGACAATAAAGCAAGTGGGAAGAAACAGTAGATCGTGCAATCCAGCAAACATAATCTAATATCTGGAAAGCTCCGGCTGTTTATGTGTGGGGTTCATTTTGTCGCTCTCCTTGGAGGATAGCGTGGAAAATAAAAAGAAGATGAAAAAAGCAAAACAAAGTCCATGATGTTAATCTGTCTTGCCATCACTGAAATCTCACAGGTCCTCTGACAGTCAGATGAAAAGGCTGGTGAAATGGGACTTCCACCAGACCACTTGTTATTCGCAGGCAACGGTGAAGGTTTGCTTCCTCGTCAAATATCAAGTGGTTGAGAAGGTGGTGATGGCAAGGGAAGCGTGTGTGTGCATGTTTTCTTGGGGGTAGAGGTGGAGAGAGAAGTTTACAAATGGGATCCATCATTTTTCATGTGCTGGGGTGACATCCTTCCATCAGCCAATTTTGCTCCAATAGCCCAGTCCCTTGGTTCATTGATATCTGCATTAGGGACCTTTGTTAAAGGTCTCATCTAAATGCATTGAAAAACGCCTTGCTCCTTCTGCTGTTAGGAGTGTGTGTGTGCACATGTGCTGCCTGTTCAAAGATTTGCCGACTTGGCTTAGTCTACATTAGTCTATACGGCACAGCAGTGTGGCGTATCACTGAGCCCTGAAAGGGTTGGTGGGAGGGGGGGCGGGGGGGAAGACATCAACAAGGCCACTAGAGCCAGATCTGCTCAGAGTTCTCAGTGAAGAACCTTCAAGTGTTTTGTCACTGAGTAACTCTTGTGTTAACAATGGAACAAATTTATTTAATGTATTCAAATTAACCACAAAACGAAAGATGACCTGCGAACTTCAAACAAGAAGAGGACGTAAATCATCGTGAAGAAGCTAATCCCAAATTGATATAAATATGGCAGTGCCTTCTGCATGAAGTTGGCTGGAGTAGGCTCATTAACCAAAACACTTCAGAGCCACTTCATTTTCTGCCACTAAAAACACCAGCCTTCGTTTCCTGCACTTGTGTAGACCTAAACCGCTCAAACCAACCTGGCTACATCCCTAGCTCCTATTAAAGAGATTTAATTTGCTATTCCTGTCCATCTTTTTTTCGTCGTCTTTTTTTGAGAGCCACGGTGTGTTACAGCAGAGGTGCCGCGGGGCTAATGTCGCTGTCAATCCGCCGTCCCCTCAGCTACAATCTCACCGCTTAATTTCCACACAGATCCAAGCACCCTTGAGCTTTAAGAGGTCTCATTCTGACACTTGAGTTAGAAATGCCCCGACCTTACTTGGCCAGCAATTTCACAACACTTTGCTTGTGAGCGGTGTTGCACTTTTACCATTTTTTTTGCAGGTTCCTGAACTGTGAAGTTAAAGTTTTGCGACACACATAGTTTATCACATAGTATTTCATTTGTAGCCTTTATGTAGTTAGGCTATATCTTGGCTCTCTCATAAGAGCCATTAAGAAAAGTAATTAATAAACTTGATCATCTGAAATTGGCTGATAATTTGGTGCTTGAGGACATCCCTGCAGTGTGGTCTGTAGGGATTTTTAAAAATTCTCATCTATTGTTGCACAGCTTTACGCTCTATATGACTCAACCACTTGGAAGAATATTTAGATCCAAATGACTTTGAAGTTAATTGTTTAAATTAATTTTACGGACCTCGAGGTACTTTGCTATACAGTAGCAGCTCACGCATTAATGATATTGTGTCCCAAGATGTTTACCGAATCACTTGCAGTGGGACCATCTGTCATTGTCTGTCACAAGCTTGAATAGATTATAATGGTGTTTGACATAGGCTATTACAGTTTCATCCTATTTTCTGTTGTGGACATATTAGAAACTAGAAGTGTATCTATCCTGAGTAGGTTGTTTAAAAAATAAAACAAAATACCTATTATTATTCTGCCTTGTTACTTCAGGCAGAAATGGCAGTGCTGTTGGATGTGCAATCAGTGCAAGGATCACAACAAATGAAATTGGATGTATTCTCAAACCAAAAGGTAAAAACAAAAGCCTTACCAGCTGTTTTTGCCCCATTATTATTTCTCATAAATCCCAAACTAGCCAGGACCAGTGCCTTTGACAGCATGACTGATGAGTCCGCCATTGTGAATGTCAAAAGAAATGGTCTCCTGCACCTTATCTCCTCTGTTTCTCATTGTGAGTGAGACTTGGGATTTTTTTTATGGAGAAAAGCCGTGGCCACTGTGATGAGCATTACTGAGTGATAATGAAGGGCAGGTTGCTGTAGTGTCATCCTCTCCAGACAGGCAGGCGGGGTGAACTAGAAGGCTGCTGAGAGATACCCATTCATGAATTTATTTGGCCTTATGTCTTTATCAGAACCTTTTTTTTGTTGTTGTTGTTCTTTCAGCTACTCCCTTAATCAGGGGTTGCTTTAGCGAACTAAGTCGCACAAAGACCTGGCAATTATTTTTTACGCCAGATGCCCTTCCTGACACAACCACAGACCACCAAGCTACCACAGCCCTCTGTGGGGAGCAGATAGCTGCTATCTAGTGTGCCCAGAGGAGCAGATGGTGGGGGTTAAGGGCCTTGCTCAAGGGCCCAGTGTGGTGCAAATAATAATAATGTGTTATGTGTTTTCATCATGTATGTTCCCATACAATGATGAAATTGGCTCTCTGCATTCAACCCATCAACCACCAGGTGGTGCAGTGGGCAGCTATTGAAAGCACCTGGGGAGCATTTGAGGATAATATGTGCTGCTCAGAGACACCACGAGATGCACAATGACTGGGGATCGAACCTGGGACTTTTGGGTCTCGAGTCGGCTGCCCTGCCTCTAAACCATCTCGGCCCCCACATATGAGGGTGGAGGCAGGTGTGGGTGCTTCACTTTTCCCACCCACATTTTGATGTTGTCAGTACCGGCAGCTGAATCAGCGATCTTCCGAACACAGGCCCAAATTCTCTAACCTCTGCGCCACCACTCCCTTGAACCAGGATAAATAAGCATATTTATTTATTTACACTGTAGCAGTGCCAGGATTGCCTTATCTATTGCCACCTTCACTTGTGAGGTGAAATATCAAGAGATAATCAAGGCAACAGCGCTTTTTGCTCACTTGGATGTGTCTGTGAAATGCTCATTTCTGACATATTGGATATAACCAAAGAGGCTTCTGTATCGTTTGATTATTCATATGATCCACCTTTAAGCCACACAGGGTTCCATACATAATGGAAAAAAATAGAGATCATACATACTTAATGTTTTGGTTTCCACTCAGAAAGTCTTACTGCTCAATGAACAATTACAGTTTGTCTGAGTGCAAATGTAACCAAGCCTCACAAGTGAAGTGTAGTTTTTTTTTTTCTCTCCAGCACAACTTGCCATATGTTTTTAAAGGAGTGTTCTGGTTTGATGAGCTACATATCCCTTTGAGGCCTGCGTTAAAGGCATTTTTAGTGATCCTGCCTGTAGCTTGGCATGCAAACCTGCCAGCACAGACGAAGGATAATGAGGTCGGATCCAGGTCTGAGCAGTGGCTGTTAGGCAGGAAGCTGCATATTTATGATGGCTTTAAGAAGCATTTATTGCCTCGTTTTCATCAGAACATTGTCTGCAGAGACCTGACAGCTTTCCTTGGAGATTAGTCTCCTCTGGTTAGGTGGTAGTGGTCCAGGCTGAATTGCTCTCCTGGTTGGTCTGCTCACCCTTTCTCTCTGATTCTAGAAAGCCTTTCTACTTCTGTATCTTTCTCTACCTATTTATACGCCTTCCCTCCATTCTCCATCCATTTTTTATCCAGCTTTTCTCTCTCTCAGAAGTTTTCCACACTTGATGTCACTTAGTGTCCTCCGGTTCCACTGATACAAATCAGGGTTAAAACATTTGTTTACCGTGAAGAGGAGATGAGAGAGGGGGAGACAACGCTGCACTAAATGTCAAGGATGATGAGGTGGGTCAGGCTGCCAGAGCGGCTGCGATTAGGGCTGTCTTCGTGCGGCATCATCACAAACTCTGACACCAGCAAATCGACTGCACAATTTATGCTCCGGAGGGCAAAGTCTTCTAGCGCCACTCTTTCGCAGAGAAATTAAATTCACACGTTATCTTTGGGAACATCCTTCCTCTTTTCATTCCAGTGCAAGTGTCAGGAGTGATGGAATGCGTGGTGTCAAACTGAGTGTTCAAACCAAAGAAGAATGGATTCAGGCAAAACGTGCCATTTCTGTCTTTACGGGTAAAACCACCTCCACATAAGAATGCTTATCGACTTGTTGACATCTGTTTCTTTTAATAGTTAACCATATATAAAAGCACTAGGGGCTTCTTGAATTCCACAGAAAATCAAGCGAGTTGTTTGCTCCGACAACCATTGGCATACACACAGTGGTGTAATCTACGTGGTACACTGGCATACAGAGTATACCCACTAGAAAAGCTTAAGAATTTCAGTATACTCACTTAAAAGTGCCCAATGATACATGACATATCATTAGGCATGTGTCATTGATATATTAAACGTTAAACTATTGGTATGCAGAGCTTGTTTATTACATTCTCTTATCCAGCAAATTATTATATAATTAATACTTCTGTATACGTACTACTTAATATGCGAATGTGTTTTGCTTTGATACCGTTTTATAAATTCCATAACATATTTTTAATACAAGGCCAACTGTTGTACAAAGTTTGCTGTTCATTTATTCAAATATAAGCATCAGAGAAATTTGGAAATGTTCAATATGCTTAAAACTCAAAATAAATTGACAATTACATTGTACTAACCAGCGTACTTTGGTTTCTAAACACAGTATATGGACTGACCATGGTAGTTAGTTTGACATTGGACATTCGTGCTCGGTGGCTTCATCGGTGTCCAACGTAAAACTAACTTGACCGCAGTATACCCACTACAAAAATGTAGACTACACCACTGCATACACATCTTCATGCCACGCCTGTATGCTTGCTGAGGACCTTGTGTATGAGCTATATGATTCTTTCATGAGCTGTGTGGTGTCTGGCCTTTCATAGGCATGCTCTCATTGAGCACTTAATCAATACCAGTTATCTTTAAAATGGCACCTGTCCTTTGCTTGCCTCATAATCCATCTCCATACAGCTATTTGAATTTGTATTACAGATCAAGAGGACCATCTTCACTATCAGAAGACTTAACAGATTATTTAAAGACCCTCAGTACTACCGGTATGTTTATTACCTCAAGTTCTGGTTTATAGAAATCTATAAAAGGGCCTGAAGACCTGAGGCAGAGTGTCAGGCCAGAAACGTGTGGAGACTTCAAGAATTGGAGGAAGGCAATTTCAGTGTCTCGGTTTTTCTCCGATTGTTTTGTTAAAGCTGGTTTTATTGCTGTTGCTCAGCTTTTCTGTCTGTCTATTTGCTTTGGGTTTAAGGAGTCGCCAAAGGTAATTTATTGTATTTCCCCACTTGTAGGAGAGCATTTGATGAGGCACTTCTAAAGCTGCCTGACTGCATGCTCGACAAAAAGAACCCGCTTTGGATTCTGCATGAGTACGTTTTCTAAATCACTTGCATTTTCTTCTGATTGTACTTCTGTGAGTCCATCTGCAGTGAAGACGGATAGTACTCTGGATAGAGCGGTGCAGTTTGTGAATCCATCTGCAGTAAACATTGATAACATTAGAGGCACAAAGAATCTTTGCTTTCCTTTTCTTTTCTTGACTTCTGTGCGCCAGTCAAGCAGTTCAGCCTTTGCAGAGACAAATGTGCAGTGATCCATGCTCTCAACACAGTTAAGAAAATAGTTTGGGAAAATTGGACCTTGAAGAATTTAGAGTGGATGAGTAATTGGAGGTCAATAGAAGGCAATGCTCCACGACAGAGCCAACCCTGTAGTGAGGGAGGGGGAGAGAGGAGGCAACAGTGTGTCAATCAGTCGGCGTTTTACCCGCATTGCCCCTTAATTTAATCACTGTTTAATTACTGTTGTCCCCTGAGGGGTGCTCTGCTAGGTTCAGTTACTGAGCTTTTTCTCTTCGTCTGCCTCCGTCTCCCTGGTTGCGTACTTTCTTTAGCCTACAGACAGTCTCTTTAAAGCAGGCCACTCACAAAAGCCTCAGCAGTATTTCAACCTTACCTCAGGGCCTCTTGCACAAATCTGCTGATGATAATGTCAAGGGCAAGCACATATGCATATGTGTGACGAAAGGTGCCTGCAGGAGGAGAAGTGTTGCAAACACAGATTTACCCAGCTGAGAGAAAGCAGGGGAGTGCCAACTGTCAATGCTCGCTCCCTCAGGACAGCTCCAAATGTGAATCAGGGCAAGGTAGTTTGTGAAATTTGAGCTCATCACTAGAAATCATCACTGTAAGGCCTGATCGGGTTCAAATAAATGCGTGCTGGCACTGTGCAATCAGTGCACGGTTGTCACTGATGCCAAACCGTACGCAGGTTCTCTGGATTACTAGCAGCCTACCACCACAGAATTGTGTCAAGGGAATAGCTCACATCTGTTAAACTACAGCAATCAATATAAAGTTAGCATGATAATGATCAGGTGCAAGGGAGGGTAGGCCTCCTGTGGCTCTCACGCTTTCTTTTTCTCCCCAGTAAAGTCGCATGATGCTCCAGTTCCCAGAGGCCTGCAGGTAACCCAGCTAAAGCCTTCCTCTGTCAAACCTCGACTGAGCTTTACAGCGAGAGAAACAAACACACAAGACTGTTTCAGAGTCCGTGTGCGACAGACACGGGCAATGGCCCTTACTGGTTAATGAAGCCACTGATGGCACACACTTATGCACAGGCACATCACACCTTCAAAGCCCTTAACAGTCAGCCAGTCCCTTCCTGGAGAAATCCGGAGGTATTTTAGACTGTGTTAAGGATATAATGGGACAAATAAGGGCAAAGAGATGAGGAGCGGTGTGTTTGTGTGAGGTGCTGCCTCTCAGGAGTATCCATGATGATAACTATCACCAGAGGAGGAGAGGTGAGACAGTTGGGACTTCTGGGTATTCAGATTGGAGTGTTGACAGGTTTATTATTGAAGTTTGTTTCCCCTCCCCACCCACATGCACACTCTTCATTCTCTGAACCGGAGGTGTCAGAGTGTGATAGTCGCTGTCTTCTACTTTAGTTCTGTTCATGACTTACAACAAGTCTGCTGTTTCTACATCAGATGGTCCCACGAGACTCTGGCAGCTATTTCAAGACATCAGGAAGAAACAACAACAACATGGATGAATTAAATAGCCTAACACTTCATTGTTTTTGCATTCAAACTTGTTAAAACAGTTCTGCGCGGTGAGATGTAGTGTTGATGCCAAAGCCAAATTGAAAGCGAATCGTGCAAAATGTAATCCTTATGAGTTGGCTCACTGGCCTTGTTTGTGTCAAGCAGGATGTGCAGTAGAAGTAGCGCTGCTTGTATTCCAATTTAGGACCTCCTGCCATTAATAAAGCTGGAGCATGTACAGAAACTTAAACTCTCACATGTCTATTGTAATGAGATGGTATTCATCATGGTGCTGTTTATCTTACAATCAGATAACATTATCAAATTGGAGCTCAATCGGAGCCTCGTGCAACGCTGTCACTGCAACCTGCTGGCATCACTCTTCTAAAGAGATGGGAAAGGAAATGAGATTTAAATAAAAAACTCTATATGTTAATGTGCAGGGCTTAGTTACCCCGCTGATTTCTGTAGTGACACAGTGGAGGGGGTGGGGGTGGGAAGAATGCAATGCACACGGAGGATGAATGTGAGTGTTGCTGTGTTATGCACATGGAAACACAAGAAAAAGAGTGTTTCTAATCTTGTACTTACATTTAAAAATGCGAACAGGCGCAAAAATGTTGACCTCACAGATTCTTTCAGGCATCTGTGTCCGTGTTGGCCACAAGAGGGAAGCAGCTAGTTACAGACACAGAGGGCAGGTTGCAGGTTTGTGAAGAGAACAGTTGGCTAAAAGGTGTTGTTATTATTAACCTTTATAGATCACTTTTTCCCTCATTTTACCTCCCTGTGATCTTTGGCACAAAAAAAAAAAAAAAAACGGCTCTATGAACACGGAAATGAGGGAATATTAAATTTAAAGGTATTGGCTTTTATCGTTAATAAGGGGGCAGTGATCAAAGGTTCACAATGCTCAAAAGCAGATATGTTGCACTCAGGAGGGGGGGAGGGGGGCAAGCACGCTCCAGCCAGGCTGAGTGAATAGCCAGATCAGCTAATCAGAATTCAGCTGCAAGATGTTAGTTAGTGGAGACTAATAGAAGACAGATTTGAGGGGCATCCATCTGGATATAGCAACACTTCTCTCCTGCTCTGCTTAGCAATGTGTGATGAATTTTAATCACAGTTTTTGTATATACAAGTCTGCATGTGTGGAGTGAAGGGGCAAAAAGAAGGTGGTCTCCAAATGAGGCTCCTGAAGAGTCTCAAACACACAGGGAGAAATAACTCAAAGGATACCTCGAGCAGACTTTCCATTTACTTGCCCTCTTCGCCTCTTTCGGGCTCGGGGAGGGGGGCGACACAGGGCGAGCTACACTCCCGTGGAAAATGGCATGTGTGGGACGCTATCAGCACCTGCTCAACATGGGTACACGAGCCAATTATACGTGCATAGGTGTGTGTCGTCCTCCTACACATGATTGGAGTTATAATCCGGGGTGTGTGGGTGTGTACAGTATAGTCCCACTAGCGTTACAACTGAATATTCTCTGCAATGAACAGCCCAAAGTAGAGACTGGCCAAGTATAACAGAGTAGAATGGATGCAGAACAAATAATGACGTTGCAAACATACTGAACGTATGCTCAGCAAGAATTGGCGATAAATACAGTACTGTAAGAAATGCTGCAGTAGCATAGTTGGCAATATAAATACCAAACATATGCATTTCATTTAACTTTTTTTGCTAACCTGAAGTCAAAAAGTTGAATACTGTGTTCATTTTACTTATTCTCTGAAAGTTTTCACTTTTTTTTTTTCCTGTATGACCTTCATCGCTCCTACCTTGAGCTCTACAGCTGATCCCAATCTGACAGTGAAAATACCGGAGCAAAGAGTGCTGTCAATATGGCATTCACAATTGCTGTTATTTTCCTCAACACCTGCAGTCACATATTTGAAGCAATTCTCTGGAGGCATTCACAAACCAGGACCATCAAAACTGCCTGTAACTCCTCACAGTTAGACAGATGCTTTTAACTTAAAAGGAGACAGATAATAAAGAGGAACATGGCTGGATAGTACCACAGCTTTATTTTTCTTATATTTTTCAGTTATTTGTGATCTTTATTTGAGCTGAACTAAACATGGCACAGCATTAAGGGAACACAGCTTTTTTAGGTACCTGATTGAAAACAAAAAACATAAATAGACATTTTTAATACTTTGTACATCACTGATGTGGTAATTCTATTTAAAACAATATGTCAGATCTTTTGAGGTGAGGTTCTGTAGAAAGGTTCTGAAATAGTTTAATTATAAATGGATTGATAGATTAATGGCTTGTCTGTGCAGGACCAAGACCAATGTTGATTACTGCCAACTTAAAATGGCTCCAATCTTCAAAAGACTCAAAGAATTATAGTGGTTCTCACAAAACTTTACACTGCCTTGAGTTTGTGTTACATGAATATTCTGGCAGGAATCTTATATTTTCAATGGATGATGCTTCAGACTGGACCAGCTGTTAGTTTGTGTTAGGTTGAAATTAAAGACTATTTTCCAGACATAGGCTGTTCAAAAATCTTTGAACAGTGGTCCCTGGATAATTTGCGGTTCAACTTTCACAGACTCACTGTTTTGTGGGTTTTCAACGTAAGATTGAACACAACACATGATTGGCTGATTGATGGAAGGCAACCAATCAGAGCATTGTGCTCTGTATACTGGGTACCAACTGGCTCAGTAACTGTAGCATCAGTCTGTCTGCTCTCTTTTGCTGTGGTCTTTAAGGACCAGGCAGCCTGGTCCCAATCCGTGGACCATACCTCTGGTGTCCATATGGCCCACCCCACACTTCCTCCCTCCTTCCCGCCCAGCGAGCCACCCTGGACACACACCTCCGGGGGCTCGCGGGGCGTGGCTACTGGTGAAGACCTTCCTCTGTGATACCTGTGTCCTTGCGCTCACCTCCCCGGGACCAGAGAAGAAGACCCGCTCCAGTGGGGGAAGATGGGAGGAAGCCACCGTGCAGGTGATGCATCGGCATTCCGGGCATGCCCACACCGCCACTGTCAGACTCTGCCGCTGCCTGCCACCTCAAGCTCTTACCCAGTACAATGCTCACTATATCAAGAAGGACAATATATATGGATATATGTACAATAGTCCCTTGTTTATTGAGGGGGATCTGTACCCTGAAGACCCACGATAAGTGAAAAACCACGAAGTAGGAATGGTAGTACAAGTAGTAAGTAGTTGTTTATTTTAGTGTATATGTATATATATATATATATATATATACATATATATAGATATACTGTGTATATCTATATATATATAAATATAAATAAATATATATGTATATATATATATATAAAATATATGTATATATGTATACATGTATATATATATAAAATGGTATATATAAATAAATATAAATATATAAATGGTCATGGTCAACTTTAAGACGGGCCTGGACGTGTGCTGATTTGAGCAGGGGAACCTTCCGTGCCATGCATGATTTTATACTATGACGTCTTAGTGTATTACCAGCTCCTCCCGTGTAGTTCTGGGCTGATTCTTCACCTTTCTTAGGATCATTGATACGCCACGAGGTGAGATCTTGCATGGAGCCCCAGTCCGAGGGAGATCGACAGTCATGCTTAGCGTGGAGGTCTACAATTTTGTCTTTGCTGTCTTTGTACAGCTCTTTGGTCTTAACCATGTTAGTATTTGGAGTCTTACTGATTGTGTGGGGTGGACAGGTGTCTTCATGCAGCTAATGACCTCTAACAGGTGCTTCTAATTTAGAATAATAGGTGGAGTGGAGGTGGACTGTTTAGAAGTGGACTAACAGGTTTTTGAGGGCCAGAATTTTTGCAGGTGTTCAAATAATTATTTGCAGCAGTAACACACAAATAAATTATTAAAAACTCGTATATTGTGATTTCCAGATTTTTTATTTTGAGATTATGTCTCTCACATTAGACATGCACCTAAGATGAAAATTTCAGACCCCTCCATAATTTCTAAGTGGGAGAACTTGCAAAGTCACAGGGTGTTCAAATACTTGTTTTCCTCACAGTATATATATATATATATATATATACTGTATATATGTATATACATACTTAAGGCATTTAAACCTTTCCCACACTCTTGGAATATTCTAAACAATGTTTCTAAACTCTAAACGCTCTAAAAGAGCACATATTGTCATGATTTCAGCTCTCTGCCTCTGGCTGCTCTCTTGGCCATGCCCACTTCTCCGCTCTGCATGGGGATCAGCTGATTAGCTGCATGAGGAAGACAGCTGTGGGCTGAACACAGGCGCTAAATCATTTTACATAATTTTAGTTTAAATAAATAATCCATGCCGATTGTGCAGCTCCTCCATCAATCAGCCATGATGTGTCATGTCTAATCTTACTTTGAAAAACCGCATTAGATCGAGCCTGCAAAAAACGAATTGCAAAATAGCAAGGGTCTACTATAGATAAATATTAAAATTATTACTGTATTACGTCCCTACTTCGTGGATTTCATTTATCGCAGGGGTGTCTGGAACACAACCCCAGCGATAAGTGAGGGACTACTGTACATCAATTAAAATAGTTGTTATTCAGAACTTTTCCACATAAATCCTTTAAAAAATCAAATGTCCTAGATGTCAATAATAAAAAAACAGGGATCATCATTATAATAGGTCTCTTTTTGTTTACACATCCTAACTAAAATAATGAAATACCTATACCATCGCTGCTACTTGTCGAGAACATCCACATAATAATAAATAATAATGGTGGGCATCAGCAAACATGCTGCTACATCATTGTTTCTATAAAGCTCCATATCTGCTGTCCACACACAACCAAGATAAATTGTTTCTTAAAATCTCTACATTGAAAAACGTTAATTTATTTTTATATAAATACCTACCATATTTTTCTTAACCAAATTTCTGTTTCAGTAAGTACAAAGAGCAAAGAATCAGTTTTTAAAAATATCTGAAGTAGTGTAGATGGGGCTAGTCTCAGAAGCATTGCATTTCCTGTTTTACGGTGAAACTTCTGTCAAATCTGCACTGAGACATTTTCAGTCTGTTGCTATGATATGCATGGGTGCATACCTAGATGAAGAAAAAAAAAAATCACTTTCATAAGTTGTTGATTTCTATACCCACTGCAAACACAGCACGGCTAGATGCAGATTTCCTGTGGAATTTTACAGTGCAGAATAATATGTGAGGATATACGGGCCCTGGGACCATCTACAGGTCCTTAGATAAGATGTGTGCTTAGGAAGAAATGATCCAACAGTGGAAGTGATTGCTGTAATGATAGCTCCCTAACCAGACATTTTGCAGAAATGGAAACGTGGATGTGGGTCTGAAAAGTTTCAAAACTGGCTATAACAATGTGCAAAACAATTCAGGGACAGGATTCTTTTGAGCTGAATGTTTGCATCATAAATGCATGCTTGAAATGCTTCGGCGTTATAGAGTTCATGTTTGGGTAGAATCGTTCGGTCCATTTAAGTTTGGAAAGACGGTTTTCTCATCGACAAAACGTTTGAGCAACTCATTTTATTTAAACCCGGTTTCTCCTAAATTAGTTTTGATTGACAGGTTTACATTTCAACATAATGCACTGTTCAGGTAGGAATAAATGGACGACTTTTATATATATTTAACACGGTATATGTTGGCTTTCATTTAATGCCACTTTCTTCTGCTGTGCAGGATGAAAGGTGTAGCCTGAGGATATGACAATATGATTAGAACGGGACGTCAATCCCCCTCCATGGCTGCAGTGATAAAAATATTATAAAGTGATTAGGGATGTAGAAAAAGCATAGGTTCATCCATATTTCATAGCACATGAAAAAATAATATGACCTATAGACACTGTGGCTTATGTTGGATGTGAAAGTGAGGAAGCACTAAGATGTCTTAATATAAACAGAATTACTGCAGTATTTACATTATTAAAAACCAAGATTGGTCTATAGCTCACATTCAGGGGAGATAAAAATAGGATTCCAGCGTAGATGGTACCAAGACAATTATTGATCTTAAACCAGCCTGATCATATCATGGTATGATTATTTTAGGCTGTATGTAGGTGGATATAGGGATTATGCCATGCTGATAGAGTGATCATAATAAAGCTAGTACATCATGAGTATTAGGTTATACTTGTCTCAATTTCCAGTTAGGATGATAAGTGTAATGTTTTGCAGACACCTTTTTTCATTTGTGATAAAGAGAACACCGGATATTTTAGTTACTATTAATTTTTAGTCTTTTTTTTTAGGCTACTTTCAAAATTCTGTCACATCACATCAAAACGTGATGTGGCAAATTGGTTAGCAATCTGTTTATACCTCTAACAGATGTAGAGCCGTGTTAACATTCATTTGAGCACCTGGATCGTGTCGAAGTGTTGAAGGAGCAGTTTTGAAGAGCGTCAGCAGCATCTTGGAGTCTGCGTCGCCACTGGAGATAAGAAAAAAGTTCAGAGTTGGTCAGATTCTTTAAAAGCTCTTTTAAAACTTTTGTTTATGGTCGCTAACTGGAGAAATATCTGGATCTCTAGATGCAAGGAGGTGCAAAATCCTGAACTATATTTACAGATGTGCCATATTTATCATTGCACTTTGTATAGCCATTTAATGGCTTAAAAAATTAAATTTGACAATGTGATATTCTTTTTTTTTTAAGTACCATAGCGTGTTTCTTTTCCTATTAAGTTGTAACACATGGTGTGCTGCTTTTTTAATGTAACATGCAGTGCTCAATAATCACTTGGAATGTCACCACCTTCATGCACATTCTGCTCCCCATCGCCAGTTCCCCTGTATATGATGCCCCTATAAACATGACACATATGTGATGTGCCTGTCAAACAGTGGCGAAGAGACATTGACTGCGTGACACTTTGACAGTTTGTTTTGTGTGAGCTGGCAGTGTGAGCAATTGCCTTTTTTGGGGGGATTTCTTGATTGGCGTGATTGTGTGAGCGCATTTCACTTTGACGGTACCGGTTTATGCTCCATCCCTCAGGTCAGCTGGGGTTTAATTGTCAGAATTAAATATTCATGAAAACATTGAGTAGATAAATGAAGGTATAAGCACACTGTAAAATTTTCAATAGGTCAGGTGTCGCTGACTTCACTGGATACAATTTACTGTACGACCTGACATTCGCTGTAGTGCCAATTAATATGTTAAGAGGACGAAAAGGAACCCTAAAGACATTTCCCATTTATGCATTGTGAGATATTTCATACTGAGATGAACACCAGTAAGACCAAAAGTGCACTGCAGTAAAAAGTATGCTTTATGAGGGTGTTTTATATAGATATCAATCTATATAATTCCAACATAGACTCCCACCTTTGATGGTTACAGTCATTAGTTTTTACCTGAGTGTGGGCTTCACTTGATGTCACATGTATAAGTTGTAAAATTAGTTGATAGATTATGCAGCACAGGACAAACGTGAGCTAAGCTTCTGAGGTGTATGAGGCCTTTGCACCATTTTTTGTACGTTTTTGGTTTCTTTGTTAGATAATAGTGTTAAGCTGTAGGTTTTGCGTGTATTGAAAATAGAAAACCTTTCGTTTTTAATCCAATTCAGAATACTGCTAGTTGAAGCAGTTGAGGTGCTATAAAACTGCCTCTTGTACAAAATAGGCTTTGGCGAAAGGAGCTGCCATAGCAACACAAACAAAAGACAACTTAACCTGACTCAGTCACCCAGCCATACCTGTCTTGCCAAGGTTAACATCTCCTCACACTCTGTGCTTCCACCCTTCTCCTTAATGACTTATTTGATGATAATTAACCCTGAATCCTACAGAGACAGGCTGGTGAGAGATTGATGGCCTCGTCGGCCCACAACACCTGTTCTGCTAGGCCATGGTTACCAAACCATGGCCAAATATGGCTGCCCTGAAGCCCTGCATGTTGATGTCAAAGATAAACACAGGTCCTCCCCAGTGGCTTGGGTGTTCTGTATAGGGCAGCGTTGTGACCACAACCTCTGATTGCACTCATTATTCCAGTCAAGGCTGGTGGCTCTGAGGGGCATCCTATGGTCCCCTTTGTTCCAATTAGCAGCAGTGTCCCTATAAATGTCCATTTACCTGCATAAACATACCATATTCTATAATAATCCTCTGCCTTATATAAAAAATAAGGCATACAGTATTTTTTGGACTATAAGGCACACTTAAAATCCTTGAATTTTCCCAAAAATCGCGACAATGTGCCTTATAGTGCACCTTATGTATTGATTTTGGGAGTGCTTACTGAACTCGAACTGATTTTATGTGATACACCAAGCTCAAAAACCTGTCAAAATGAATTTACTTCACTTAATGCGCCTTATAATCCGTTGCGCCTTATGTATGAAAACAGACCCGTTCATTGATATTGGGCCTTATAATCCGGTGCACCTTATAGTCTGAAAAATATGGAAAAAAACAGTTCCAACACACATACAGTTATATTCTGACATTGTTCTTACAAAATGATTTATGTAGAATTTTTTGTTTACCGGACAAAAAAGTGATTGGGGCACGACGCCTTCGAGGGCAGATCCTTAGCCAGACTCAACGATGTTCTGCGGTGAGCTCCTCCAATGGAGGTCTTTCACATTTCCCTATTTTTGGGATTAAGTGAAAACTGCGCTTTGCCCAAACGTCTACCCGGTTGTAACGTCCTCTAACCCAGCACAAAACAATCATTGAGAGGCAGCCTCCCAACATGGAGGGCGCACCGGAAATGCCCCTGATGTTACGTCACATGGGAACTATGTAATTGGACAATTTGCTGAATATAAAAAAAGGAACATTATAAGACTTGCTTTGGGAATGATTAAAGTTTTTCTTGGTTTTTGTCCTTCTCTTTCTTCTCTTGCTTTCAAACATGCACTTAAACCACCGCTAAGAACATATTTGATTTTGTTCTCGTTGTTTATCTAATTATGTTTTGTTGCAGTTTGTTTCTGTCGTGAAAGCAGATCACCACAGTGACATTTACAAGCCTCTCACCGTTATGAACAGATGTTATTTCTTAAATTTTGATTAACTTTTTTTTAATACACTTTGAGTTAAGTTATTTCTCTTGTGGATGGAAGTCCTGGTCTTTCTAACACGTAAGGTGAAACGCTGGCCTCTGTCATGTTTGTTGGAGAGGGGCTTTCAGGAACGGGGGGTATAATCAAATGCAGAAAAAGTGTTTAAAATTTCATAAACAGAGGAACCACCAAATGCACACAACTAACAATGTACCCCAAAGCAGATGTAGAGCGTTTTTAATTTATGGAGAACCGTGCAAAATGGGCAGATGGAGCAAGAGGAGGTGGAGGCTTGCTGAGGGACTTTTCTCTCTTCTCACCTCACAAACAAGAGAAGCCTGTGAGTGTGTGCCACAACACACACAAACACACTCCCACATGACACTCAAAGACACAATTACATGCACAAATGCAAGATATGTACCACCCAATATTCTCTGGCGCGCATCCCATTGCTGCCATCCTTTCTGCGACAGACGCATAAATACACACACGGTTGTACTTTGGAACACACTCCCTCCCTGCAACCCACAACAAAACTCAGATTGATACATCCTCCTCCTACGCATACGCTTAAACTACTAAAAATTATTCCAACACCATCAGGCTTTCACAAACACACACATGTACAGACAAATCCTTGGGGTTTGACTGGACCCAACTGAGAACACTCGGTAATGAACTGCCTCAAAGTCTGCAGCAAGTAGACAGACTTCATTCTGCTGGGCCATATGTAGATATGAATATGCATGGGAATCTGTCATACAGGCAACAAGCACCACACGTATATAGATGCCAAAGGTCACCGGTGTGAGGAGAGAAATTGGCTCTCCGTTGGGCAATTGAAGACTCGTAGGATGTATTTGGAAGACGTGATTTAACTGTGAAATGGTGATAACACGAGTGGAGTCATTGGTTCGGTTCTAGAGGGCAACATTGATTGAGAAGATTAGCCACCTGCTATTATGTTTACATTATACACCTGCATAAATAGTCCTCTTTAAAAGTCTTAAAAAAGCAATCCATCTAACTTGTTTACTCGTGCTGCCCTTTACTCACAGTTTATAAATTCCAAGAAATTTAGAAAAAAGCTTTTAGATGAAAATGGAACATTTGTTGTAGAATAACAATATTGGCAATAATTCTTTAAAATCTGCCTACATTTTCCAAGCTACACAGTGAAAGAGCATAAACAATGAGGCATCAGAATGTGTTAGTGAAGACAGTGATGAAAGCAGGAAGTTTTCTGACTGCAAGTGCAAAATGTAGCAACTTTTAATGCCCAAGACTTCTATTGTGTGAATGTTTATGAAGCATTCACACTGTTGTGATCCATTTTTCTTCCGTATATTTTTGGCACGATTCTTGTCCCGTAGTTTTCAAGGTATTTCAACAAGTCATATCAAAACATTCAGCTCTTTCAGGACAATCCGGCTATGATTTTTGGTATTGGTGCAACTTTAGTTTTTTGAAATATTTAGCCTTTTTTCTGTCCAGTTTCTCTAAAAAAAAGATGAACTGAGCTCATTTTACATCCTTCAGATCTTTAGATGTTTACAACCTTTTACTGCTCCTTTCACATTTAGTTCCGGTTCAGCTTCTTTCAGCTTTGATTTGCAAATTTAAAGTGCTTACCAGCTACTTTCAGCTAATTTCAGCTGGGGTTTTTTTCAGGTGTTTTCTACTCCTTTCAGATTTGTTCTGCTAACTACATTTTTGTGCATCTTCTAATTATTTCTGCTAATTTTTGCTTCTTATGCACCTTTCAGCTGCAAGTTTCAGCTTTATGGCTATTTCAGCTTCTATTTAGCTAATTTTATGCTCATTTTAGCTTTATCAGATGATTCCATATTTTTTGCACTCATTTAATCTTTATTCAGCCAAATTCATCAAACTTGTGCTCTCTCCACTTCCGTTTGGTAATTTTAATCTTCTTGCTACTTTTTTTTAGCTACTTTTCAGCTGTTTTGGCTCAATTCATCTTTTTCTCAGGTAATTTCCACTTTCTTGTGCTAATTTTTGCTTCTTTCGTCAAACACGTGTACTTTGTTTCTTCTGCCAATTTAAGCTTGTTCCTCTTTTTCAGCTACATTTTTTAGCATCTTTTAAAGCTAATTTCAGCTGTTTCTGGATATATTCAAGTTTTTCATGTTAATTTCTGCTATATTAAGCCTAATTAACTTATTTCTACTAATTTGAGCTTGTTATGCTCCTTTCGGATTATTTCTGCTAGTTTCAGCTTTTTCTGCTATTCCAGCTATTAGCTGTTTTGTGCTAATTTTAGCTTTTTCATCTAATTCCACATTTTTTTTAGCTCATTTCAGCTCGTTCCACTTCCTGCAGTTAGTTTCAGCTTCTTTCTGCCTTTTCAGCTACTTTTCAGCCTTTTTTTGTTGCTAATTTTAGCTTTTTAGCTAATTTCATTTTTTTTTTTTTTTTCCAATCTGCTTATTTAAACCTCTTTCTTCTTTCTTCTGCTAACTTGGGCTTGTTCTTCCATTTCAGCTACAATTCACCATGGTTTTTTTTAAAAGTTAATTTCAGCTGTTTTTCAGCAAGTTCTTCAGCAATAAGCATCCACACTGCATTTTCACAGGAAATGCAATTTTTCTAGTTACAGCTAAAACTTTTGACACATATATCATATAACCACTAGTTTTTTAAGGACTTGCTAGTCTGCTGGACTAGCAGAGAAGAGGGACAACAAAACTATGTGAGCCACTGATAAAACAAAAGGTTCAAAGTGATTATCAATACTTAAGCTGACCAATCAAGCACAAAGTCTTAAAAGCTCACCTCACAAGCAAGTTTTGAGCCTTTTGAGTTGTTAGCAGACTGTACCTTAATAACAGTGTAGTACTTGTGCAACTGGGTTTATACAGTTTATACAGAGTACATGTGCTCTGGCGTAGCACTGAACTGGCTCTGAAATGCCTTGGTTGGTTCCAGGTTACTTAAGTAAAAATTCTGGTTTTGGATACTTTGTTAATTACTTGTGTTTTGTAATCAACACACATGTTTCTTGAGTAATCATCTCCCTCAGTATCTTTGTGTATTGTCAGTTTTAGTTGTCTTGGTCCGCTCACTGCTGTGTTCTTGTTTAATTAGACTCTTGTGTGACTTGTGGCAGAAAGAATTGTTCCATAGTGAGTTTCCTTTTGTGTCTGCATTTAGGTCCTCAAGTTTTTGCCTGTTTTCCTTTGTGACAGTTGAATTTTATATTTCTTGTTAATCTCATGTGTAGTAAATTCAACAAATAAATAGTGTCGCCATGAAACCAGATATCCATTTGAAGCACCAGTGTCTGTCCCTTAACTTCGTATTTTATTTGTTTTTCTGTTATTGGTATCTGGCTGCAGCGCTGTTCTCCCCGGCTTCGCTAACTGATGTTCTGAGTCCAGATCAGCTCTGCAATAGATGGTTTTCATCTCTCCCGTCTGACTCACCACTTCATTTTAAAATCCAAATTCTCCTAGTAAAATATAAATAAATAAATAAATAAAGATGTGCGCCAAGATGTAGTTCCAACAAGCACAACTATCTCTGGTTTGTTAACTATTTATTTGAGGTGACATTAGACTGGCATTATGTCTCCCCAAAACACGCATGTCCCGAGGCATGGCCCAGACGGCCTCGCCGTCCCGCAGTCTTTTCTGCTGTAAATTCCCCACTTAAAATTTCATGATCTCCGCTCGGCAGGATACCACTTCCATCATGAAAGAGTTCTCCAACCTAATAACCGTTACTACTCTGGCGGAGCCATCAAAAACCTATTTGTTTCAACAAAGGCGCTCTCCCCCATGCAACGCTGCTGGGTAATAATGCCAGATAGGTTTTAAGGGCAATGAATTGTGGAATTACCATTTTCTCCTTCCTCTTTATTTCGTTCGTTTTTGCTCTCTCTTTCTCTCTCTCAAGATCATTATATTAAACACTTAATTATTCATTGGTAATGCCTGCCATCGTGAAATATTGTCCCTTGCCAATCTGAATGCATCATACTGCCTGGGCCTGCCTTCCTTCCTGAGGTTAATGGCGCCACCCTCACTTGCATTAGCTTGGCTAAATGCAGTGTACCTCATAAGTCAAAGTTCCCTAAGTGAGTGGAGGAGTCATCACCTCGAGCGCTCTCTTTTTCTTTCTCCTTCAGCATGTGGGTCAGTGAGATCATCCTTGCACAGTCACTGGCTTAGCACACACACACACTTGTCCACAATGGATCTTTATTGTTTTCTCTGAAGGATGGTTAGGGCTTGATAGAGGAGTTGCATCAGGATGGCGCTTGCCACCGGGGCTTTTAAAGGTGAGGGGTGAATGGATCACTATTCATGCAGCGTAATCATGGACTGAACATCCATCGACGTCCCCTTTAGGGTACGGACTGTTATGACTGAATTACAAGACTCACATCAGTCATTCCACACCACGTGCTCAATCTGAATGGACATAAACCGTATTAAACAGATTACGGGAGACAGTGGTGACAAGTCTCTCTCAGGTCTGATTTGAGGACAAGCTATTCTCCATTTGTTAATACACTCTGGCATGCAATATTTCTCCAGCATACATGCAGCACTAACAAAAATGATAGTTTTGTGCACTTAAGCAGATTGCATGTTGATTATCTGCCTGATATTGCTGAAGTGAAATTAATTTTTATCACTGGTTAACTGGGTATTATAGGTAATAAGAAAGCCTTCCGGAGTTAAAAAGAAGAAGGAAAAAAAA
>NW_023618777.1:0-28118 GCF_014905685.2 Nematolebias whitei
TCCACTAAATTTTAGACGTTATTCTTACAACATTTATTTTGTCACATTTTATGTCAAGTTTTCTTCCTTTTTTGATCAATGGGAAGACAAGATACACCGATAGAGCAAATTACTCTGTGGATACTAAATGAGTTTGAAGTTGTGTGTTCAGTCTGGCTCAGCTGAATACATTAGTTATTTCTAAATATTTATGAATATTTGTAGACTCATCTTAGCTGAGGATAAATGAGCTGATGGCTTGTTGTATTGAGCCTATAGCTTTAGGAAGCACACGCTGCATGAGGAACATTTGGACACATTCTGTAACAGCAGCAATTTGAACCATTGTATCCAGGTGGTACAAGTGCAAATGGGGGCAATCAGTTTGCACATTGAGACAGTATATTTGATTTAGATGCAGGACGTGAGGAGGGTGAAAGCTAGAGGGCTGACATTCAAATTAAGGTTTGCAAGCAGAGTTTTAAAATGAGGTAAATTGAAGCCCTTTGAGCAGCTGAATGTCCTGCACATGGCTCTTCTCACTTCTGTCTTTTGTTCCAGCTGATGTCCGGGGGCCCTTCTTCCACACTTGCTGCACGGCGGCACCACGCTGCATTTTAATTTCTCTTGTTTTTGGGCAGCAGACCCCATCACTGTCAAAGGCCCAAATAATAACCTTTTATTGGTGCACACGGTGCAGCTTGCTGATTCTCTACAATAAAGACGCTGTAGAAACAGAAAGGGGATAAAAAAGAGGCCTTGGTGCCCCTTTGCTGTAATTTAGGGCGCTCTTATCCGTGCCATCAGCTCAGATTGTAATTCAAGAAGCAACAGTGTGGAGGGTCTGGTCCTTTTTTATGCACAGCCATTATTGGGGCAGTGAGATGCAGTAGTGGCTTTTAGCACAGGAGATGCCAGACATAGATGGGTTGTCCAAGTGTTTTACAATTGAATGTGCTAAACCGCTGCCACTGTGTAGCCACACAGGCAGCCAGCGAATGGCCCTGATTCAGGTTTGTCTCTCCCCCTCCTGCTGTCCTCTGCTCTGGGCCTCACTGATGGGCAGAGAGGACTGAGCTGTTATCCCCTCTGGTAATTACCACCATTAAAGCTAATCCTGGTCCAATTCAGGCTGCTTTTGTTTTGAGCTTTATCTCTTCAGAGCTGGAGAGTTTCTCCTTTCAGAGCAGCGCACAAAGACACAGTTTTTAGAGTTGGTAATTATCTGTTATATCCCCTCTGCTGGGAATAGGATGAAAAGTACTCGAGATGGACAGGAGCATATCTCCTCTCTTTCTTTTCCATTCACACTCTCCATCTTCTTTCGCCATCGCACACATTTTCCGCTCTCCCGTCCACTTTCACCCCCCCCCCCCCATTCTCCTCTCAGGATGACGAGGAAGATAATTGTTAAATTCTGCAGCGAATGTTATTGAGAGATTAACGAGATTGAGCATGAATTTATCAATCTCTGTGACAATACCGCAATAAATGTAATTACAGTCAGTACTTATTAGCATGATGGTAACGTTGGTCCTCTAATTTTCTGCTGTAATTGCAGCTCTATTTTTATGAGGTGTTAACTGCTATTAATCACGCTGATGATTTAGTAAATGTAGCGCAAAAATTTCCATTCACTTCCATTTCCTCTGACCTATCTGACTGCACATCTGTCTGTTATCGAAAGAATTAAAGATCGTCACATAAAAGACAAGGGAGAGACAGAAAAGAGATCATTCCACCCAGAACTTGTTTTACTGTAATTATTTTAAATCTTTTATTCCTTGCATAAAATTTAATTTCCAAGATTTTATTATCTACATTTTTGTCTGACTTTTTATGACTTTTTACAAATTGCCAATTGTCCAAGTGACCGTGAAGCTAGAAATAGATCCACTCAGCTTGATAAATAATGCTATGTGTGTCTGATAGAAGGTCTGTTACATTAATTACTGTGACAAGCAGGATATCATGCCACATGCACCCTGTTAATGCTGGAACCAGTATTCTACCCATCATACTAGTTGACTATCATACACTGGTTTTCCACCCCTGTATGAGAGGACTGGGTGCCAAAGCACAGCTTTAATAAGCTACCCATACCAACAACATGGTGTGATAGGCAGCATGGGTCCAAATGCCCTTGTTATATCCTGCAGCACACTCCACCAGCTTTCTTCCAACATGTCATCACTTTGTTTCACTTGCCTACTCAGAGCTCATCTCAAGTCCAGATGGCGCTTCACTTCCTGGTCTCGGACCCGCTGCGTTGGGACCTGCTCTGATTGGCCAGACCACCTGTTTTCTCGCTGCCTGAGAAATGATTGACAGGTGCCTTCCTCGAACACAACACCGCTGACTTTTTATCGTTGAGTGGGGAGCACTCGAGGAGTCACACTTCCTGCTGCACGCTTCGTGGCATGACATCATTAGATGCTCTGGATCAGACAGATGTTCGTTGTACCTGGTGCTCTTACGGCTCATTCTGCAGTCGGTGTAAATCACAACAATTAGGCTCTGCGTGCTCTCTACAAATCAAAACTGGGTGCAGACGTTGCGTGTTTGTTGGAGTGGTAAATCAAGGCCTGATTTCGGAATGTGACAATCATTTAGACGCGATGAAGTCACAAACAAGTTTATTTTTGAATCACAGCATCAAATAATTACACACCAGCTACATATGAAACCACAAGGAGAATCCTTTCTGCTCTGCTGTAATCAAAAACTCAGAGCAGCAGAAATAAACAAAGTTGCATTATTGTGTGAATGTTTATGAAGCATTCACTTTATTGTGATCCATTTTTCTTCTGTACATTTTTCAGCATCTTTCTCATTCCACAATGTTTGTGCTATTTCAACAAATTATATTAAAACATTCAGATCTTTTAGGACAATCCTGCTATGACATTTGGTATTGATGCAACTTTAGCTTTTTGAAATATTTAGCCTTTTTTTGCCACTTTTTTTCCTCATAGAAAATGAATTGAGCTCATTTTACATCCTTCAGATCTTTAGATCTGTTTACAACCTTTTACTGCTCCTTTCACATTTTCTTCTGCTTCAGCTTCTTTCAGCTTCCTTGTGCAAATTTATTCAATATGATTTATTCAGCTACTTTCAGCTGTTTTTTCAGCTGTTTTGTGCGCCTTTCACGATCTTTCTGCTAACTACAGTATTGTTGAGCTTCCAAGTTTTTTCTGCTAATTTCAGCTTGTCATGCGCCTTTCAACTTATTTCTGCATGTTTCAGCCATTTTTGCTATTTCAGCTACTATTTAGCTGTTTTATGCTAATTTTAGCTTTTTCAGCTATTCCACTTCTTTTGTTTGCACTCATTTAAACTTGTTCAGCCTAAATCAGCAAAAATGTGCTCTGTCCACTTCCTTCTGATAATTTCAGCTTCTTTCTGCCCTTTTAGCTACTTTTCAGCTGTAGTTTTTTTTTTCTTTTTTTTGCTAATTTCTGCTTCTTTCAACCTAATTGGGCAAACGTGTTCTATCTGCTTCATTCTGCTAATTTATTTATCTTGTTCTACCTTTTTAATCTACCTTCTTAGCATGTTTTAGCTAATTTTGGCTGTAGTCAGATTATTTCAAGTTTTTTGTAATAATTCCTGCTACTTTCAGTCTAATAAACTTATGTATGCTAATTTCAGCTTGTTATGTATGTTCCTTTCAGTTTGATTATGCTAGTTTCAGCTTTTTCTGCTATTTCAGCTATGATTTAGATGTTTTACTCTAATTTTAGCTTTTCCAGCTAATTCCACATTTTTAACTCATTTTAGCTCTTTCCACTTCTTTCTGGTAGTTTAAGCTTCTTTCTTCCTTTCAGCTACTTTTCAGCATTTTTTTTACTAATTTCAGCTTTTTTTTTTTAGCTAATTTCCTAATTTCTGTGCTCATTTTTGCTTATTTAAACCCATTTCACCATTATGTCCTCTTTCTGCTTTCTTCTGCTAATTTAGGCTTGTTCTTCCATTTCAGCAACATTTCAGCATGATTTTTTTTTCTAATTTCAGATGTTTTTCAGCAAGTTATTTTGCAAAAAGCCTTCACACTTCATTTTAGCAGGAAATGCAGTTTCTCTATCTTTCTTTATACTACTGCTCATGTGTACTGAATGAACACATGTAACATGTTTAGTTCCATGTGTGTTATGATTAAATGCTGCATGAACAATTGACTTTGTCATGAAATCATTTTTCAGCTCTAAATGTAATTTATTCCTGTACAAAACAAACACATTGTCATAAATTTTGTGGCGCTGAAGCCTACCAAGACATTAATTACAGTATACTGATGTGTTGTTTTTTCATGTTGCTGTGTGCGCTTCGTAACTCCAGTTTGTTCTTTCCCCAGCAGGATGGGAAAAAGGGAATGCCATTTGTGCTGACAGCAATGCCTGATGAGTTTGAGTGACAGGAAGAGAGTTAAGTGGTCACACCATTGGAGGCCACAGCAGCATGGTTCTCAAGTCTTGGCCAGATGTTTCAGGAGTGTGTGTGGCTCAGGGATCTCAGCAAAAGAAGGAGAGCAGACATCAGTCTGTGTATCTCAGAGGAGCAGGCTACACAGGTAGCTAATGGATACGCTGCCTCAGCCACCCGCGGGCATCCTCGGGCAATGCACTGGCACGGCACCAGCAGGAATCAAGCCTGTCATCATCCCGGCCACAGGCAGAGGTAGGCATAAGGAGAGAGTTTAGTTTTTGTGTCTCCTTTTTTTAGTTTGTTTTTTCTGCTAGGCTGGAAGGATGCTTGGACATGCTCTCCCATTCTAAAAACTAGACCAAAAAAATTAATAAATAAAGATACAGTGTGATGTTTTTTTTGTTTTTTTTTCTCAGCCATCATCTCCTTCAGGCTGACCCGACGCCATCCCCAAAAACACAAATTATTCCAATTTGCAGGGCCAGCCTGGAGCAATGTTGTCTGTTTTGCAAGCTAACCGAGACCTCTCCAGTGTGTCTAATTATGAGTCCAATTTGACAAGAGAAGACTTTGTTTTATGGTGTTGTCACCTCATTCCAGGCATCTTGTGACCACAAGGCATTCAAATTGTCATGCAGCTGGTTTATTTATTAATTTAGTCGCTGTCTTTAAATATGATTATAAAGTGTGTTTGTTATTCTGCTGAGATTAGCCATCTGGCTGTGGGATGCAGGGAGGGAATCTCTCTGCTTGTTAGTGACTGGCTTTCACAGCTCTCCCTCTGCTGAGCTCAAAGCTTGCTGAGTGACACCACTGCCCACTCACACAGACAAAAATATCCCGCTAACTGGATGGCACATGTGAGACATTCACCACAGGGTACGGCTTTGTGTGTTTCTGTGCGTGTCCAACAGGAATACGGTCTGTGGGTGAAAGGAAGACAGAGGCAGGAGAAAGAAACAGACAGAACATTGTAGGGTTTTCTTTTTCTTTTTCTCTTTCCATACACAAATACCTTGTCAGCTGGCGTGTGGAGAGGAGGGAGAATTAACTTACATGTGGAGGAAAGTTCCATGATAAACTCATTCTCTGTGTAAAAAGCCGGGACAACTTTCCCTCGGAGGTTTGTGTGGAAAACTTTGGGTATACAGCCGAACACGATGCTGAAAGCTGTGAATAGTGAGCACATGTGGGAAAGGTGGGCTGAAATATGCTGCACAAATTAGACACCGTCAGCTCGGCCTACTAAACACATCCAGTGGTCTAATTGAACTTGACATGACTCTACATCTGGGGCTTCCTCTTTAGCCTGGCCTCAGTTTGTCTCCTCAGTCAGGTTATAGTCATTAGTTGAGTTCGTCTCATTGTCCTGCTGCGCTGCTAAAACATGCAGCCGCTTATTAAGCAGTTCACTGTGAGTGATGCAGTAGCACTTATATGACCCAAAATAAATTGTCTTTTTAGTTGAAAGTGCGAAGCTCTGCTGAAGGTGTGAACTCTCCGCAAACGCAAGTGGAAACATCGAAGCCAGTTTAATGCAGTAATGAATAGCCATTTGGTTGTTTTTAACTTTAAGGTGAAACTTTTTTTTTTTTTTTTACTTCCTGCCAGTCATGAAGTAAAACTCTGTTCTCTGGTGAGTACAAGAAGCAAACTTTAATAGCACACTTAAGAAAAGGTCAAGAGTCCAAGTTACACATCTGAACAAGCGTTCAGATATTTATGGTCAAAAGATGTTTCGACATTAATCAAAATATCAGCAATCAGCTTAAAAAGGAAGCAGCTTGTCAACAGGGGGCGCTACACTGTAAATTAAAAAAACAATTAAGTACTGTATGCATTAGTAGGTGAAGAAAAGCTCTCAGAGACAGCTGTGTGTGTTTCTTCTTATGTGCAGCGCACACACAAGGATCTGAGTGCCTGAGTTAAAAACAAGTCACCTTTCTGACATTTACGCAGGACTGCTGCTTCCTTTCAGATGCGCTGCGGGATATGACAATACCCGCGGCAGGAGAGGCATTGAAAAGACTTCTGGGGAGACGGGAAGCCTCCAGTAGCATGCTGCACCTGGACTACCTAAACAAGTGGCACAAAAAGACCCACTCGATGGAGTGGATGTGGGAGGACAATGAGCACGATAAAATAAATGGACTGGTGAAACAATGCCAAATGATGTCGCCTGGCGGTCAACTGGACCCCTACCAATGGATTGGTTTGGTTGTCTTGTCCTGTGTGTGACAAGTCGCTTATAATTTTTAATAGTTATGCTTCAATTTTCCCCACAATTTCAACATCTATACCCACCTGTCTCTCATTTTGAAAAGGCACAACGAGTGAATAGCCTCTAACTACTGCTGCTTGGATGGCTTACCAATGCAATTTTTCAAAACACACTTCATAGATACTACTGGTGCCATCAAAGACCCCCAGAGGAGCATTAGCATAGAGGAGTGTTTATACTTCGCATTGATAGTCCATTTATTCTGGCAAACATCAAAGAGCCAGAATATCACCTTTGTTGAACACCGTTTACGGAGGCAGGGGATGTTTGGATGAAACGAACTGAATGAAGTTATCGCCATACCTCGTCTCCACTAAGAGGCAACTAGAAAAAATAGAAGGGTTACAAAAGATCATAATTAAATAAAAGAGGGGAATGAGTAGAAAAATCTTTTTTATCTCAAGAGTAATACAAAAAAGTCTTTTAAAAAATGGTCTCTTTTTGTACCAAATGATGCCATGTTGTGGAGCTGATTATCAAAGTCATTCACTTCCAGTTCCTGTGCAGCTGCTAATCACTGCAGCCACATTCTCAGCACTTTGCTGTTCTGAACTCAGGTTGGCTGAGTTGACGAGCATCAGATAGCGTGGGGGCTAAGCTTCCTGTGTTGCCTCTCCATTTGGTTCCCATTTAACTTGTCTCACAGCCAATAAAAGGCCGAGTCAATTACAACAAATGGGGAACTTCATATGCAGGAAATAGGCCAATTACATTAAACCCCAGCGAGCTACTTCAGCCAGCAAGTGAGGGGTTAAAGGGGGGAAGAGGAAAAAATATATATATGTAAAGAGGCAGTGAGTCAAGTTTTGGGTTTCAATCTGCCAGTTAATCTTCAAACAGCAAGCTGGCAGTGTGCTGGTCACTGATAAAGGCCGTGGTCTGTCATCAGACAGCCTCACCTCCACTCACTCAGCCCTCCTGTCAGGACGTCATCTGGAATCTGGGAAACAGCTAAGGGCAAGAAGAGAAATGCTGCAGAGAGACAGCGGGTGGAGGGGGAAGATCTGGATTTTTTGTGTGTGTCGGTGTGCATCTGTCTGCTCAGCTCCCGAGTCTGTGTGAGCTTTCCTGTCTGTATATAAATGTGCTTCTTTTGCTCACTCATGTCTACGGCAACAACCCCCGTTCGGAGTCTTTGCTCCCCTTTTCCCTCGCTTTATTCTCGCATACACAAAACACTCATAGCTTAGTCATAAAACCAAATGCTGATTGTGTGATCATGGGTAATTGTGTGAGGAGAAGCCGTAAAGTCGAAAAAGAGGGTGTATTAGTGTTTTGTGGTTGTGTTTTATGGGAAGGTGTGCATTCACGTCTGGGGATGGCTGTGCTGAAAGGTGAGGAGGGGAGGTATCAAAGAGCTGACTTTGTTGTTTAAAGGCAGTCCCCCCTGAGGTAGACTGCCGCTGAAAGACAATGTTTACTGCCTGCTGATTGACACTGTAAAGGCACCCATATGGCACTGGAAAAAAAACTAATTGGGCATGGCAGAAAGAGTCACTCGTCTTCATGTCAGAACTTTATCGTTATTTTTGACACGAGATGATTTAAGTTCCGTACTTCTTTTTCCGGAGAACTTAATTAATTCGGCAAAGATCACAAGAACTTGCCACCATAACACCTTAAAGGGAGCTTATTTTCTACCAGTTTACATATTTATGCAATACTACACAGGAATCGATACTTTTTATGTTAGCCGATGAAAAGCTATAGAACTCCCATTGATGCAATGCAATTGAAACTAATAAAAGATTTCATAACCTGCGTGTGCATAACAACACAACATTATTATTCCTTCTTTTACTGTTAATGATTTTGCTTTTGTATCTTTCTACTCATAATTTTCTTTTCATAAGCCTCCAAATGGGTCTTGGTATGCCTGTTTGCTGTTTATACAGTCAGCCTATTTGGCATTCAGTAACAATAAGTTGCTTATTCTTGCTTTGTGACAAACATGGGGTATTTCTACACTTGAGCCACGGCTGGTCATTGTGATTTCCGCTGAAGTGTTTTGACACTCCATGAAATCACTACTCACAGAAACAATTACCTCTTGTTTCTTTATTTGTAGTTGTGTTTATGTGTAGTTCTGAGGAAACACGCAGCTACAATACACACAAATATTGTTTTGCTGTATGCATTTGCATGTTGTACTTGGTGCTGAGATATGAAATAAGCTCCGTAATAACTTGCTGTCAAAGTATTGGCATGTCTTGAGGTAAACAAATCTCTTCATTTTACTGCTCTGCCTAGAACCACAGTTCACATTAGTTTATGGTGCTGTGTTCGTACGACATTCGGGTATGTCCCTTTTTGCTTCCTTTGCAAGCTCCTAGATAATTTCCGAGCTGTGAATCCAATAATATTTTGTTGAGCGTATATAGTGGCGCACGGTGACGCAGTCAGTCAATCTTTCATTAGGCCTTGGGTGAACAGGGTCACACGTCACTCCTTCGCAGCTCAAGACAAGCAGCCCATCTGCTACAGGGCTGACGCTTGGAATGATAATGCGACACCCTCCTCTTTTCTGCCCTTTCTTTTTCTCCTTTTCTCTCACTTTCTATTAGTCTGTCTGCTTGTCCCCATCCTTCTATCTCATCAGGAGGCCACTGCAGAGTAAGGCATTGTATTGGAGGTGATTATGTGAGATCTGCTGACTCAGACTTGACCTTTTCTGTATTATCCCTCAGACTGGGAGCAACATTGCTGGACTTATGTCTTCGCATGTTTCCACTCTGCTCGTGTTACATTTTTGCTGTAGATTTATGCAAAGTTCACAGATTCATGATTCTGAAAATATGGATGGTGTAATGACTTGTTTCAGTAGAGTTCCACACTTTGTGCGCCAAAGAGTCAACAGTCTTTAAATTGCAATTACATGTGTAGCCTTTAAGACTTTTAATTGAAAAAGTGATCATAAATTGTAGACTTTTTCTATACGAAGGGAAATGAATAGAACATCTGGAAAAGTGTGTTTTTTGCAGCTTAATTAGAAAAAATGCTAATCTTGCACAATTGAAATTAATTTTAGCAGCTGTTTTCAAGCTTATGGTTTCTATTTTCATTATTTACGATGAACTTGTGTAAAATGGTCAGAAAAGGATTTTTCAAGTCATTTGAAATTTGAGCTTTTGGCATAATGAGGCGGTTTGTTCAATTTACCTGCATTTTAAGTGCATTTTATTCTTTGTTCACAGATGACATCCAAAGCAAATGAGACCAAGTCCTGTGCAATTTACTCCATTGTCACGTAGAGATGGCGAGCATACCTCGCTTTCTTTCTGCAAGCTTTGCTGTCGCAGCAGTTGCTGTCAGTTTGAGCGGTGCCTGCCCCCAAATATAATAGGGTTTTCTTGACTGCCTCCCCAGGGATTGACTGGCAGTGAAGAATTCACCATGCCTCATTTGGAGCAGCGCAGGGACTGGCCTCATAAAACTAGCAGCTCCATGTCTCCAGGCAGGTCTGTGGCATTCCAAAGAAGGTGTTAGTTTCACTGATAATACTCTCATGGAAAGACAGCGCACAGGTTTACCATGATGTGCCTTGTTTCAGGCTCTGTTTGGGGCGTCTGTCAAAGAACTGGAGAAGGAAACTGAGGAGCTGTACTTTAGAGACTGCACTTTCAGCAGACTCTATGATAAATCTAGATCTAAATTATGAGCTCTCCAAATGACTCATTACAGAAATAAGAACCGGTCATCATTTAAAGTGGTGGTTACTTCTTGATATATCTAAAACTCTACTATCATAATGAAATTTGCAAACAAAAAAGTTATTGGTGGCTATCTTTATTTTTCTTGCACTCAGTGCCTATAAGCTTGGAATGATAGCTGTTTTGTCTTGTTTACCAAGGAAGTATTCTAAAAAGGGTTGGTTTAAATCTACCAATATATATATGAATTTATAGTAATGAATAAAATGCCACAGATGAGTAAATTGTTCTGTAAAACTGTTCTAATTAGAACAAACAAGACTACCTCATAGCTAATATATACCTCCATTCTAACATGATTTGTGGGGTTTCGTTTAGGATTTGCCATCTTCTTCTAAAGTTTTATTATGACTTGAGGAACCCAGATTGGTATGAGATCTGGAACAAGGCAAGACTCAGGATTAGAAAAGAAACAGTGTTTATTTTATACAGTGCAGTACTATTTACAGATGATCTGCTGGCGCCCTTGATGAAGAAGGAGAGGGTCAGGTGGGTCTGAATTAGAGTTGCATTTGGGCCCAAAAAATCCAGCCCCACCCCATAGCCATCATTTCCAAACCTCACCTGACCCAACAAATTAACAGTAATTACAGGTCCGAACACCCCCCCCCCCCAACATTTTTAATTAAGCTTTTACTGCTTATGTAGTTATTAACTGTAATTGGACACGCACGGATGAATAAAAGGGGCAGAAGTTCAGAGCTGAGGGTGTGTATGTCCTTTCATGGCCGTCAAAGCACATCAAATCCCTGCTTCTGCTTGCATTCTGCATTATTCAGACATGGACCCTGCTCTGACATGTCAGATATTTTGTGATCTCACCTGTTTGGGTCATTGGCCACTTCTTCTTCTTCTTCTTCTTCTGGAAATAAAAACAAAAACGGAGTAACATCACGTTTTAGCAGTTTTAGAAGTTATATATTGTCATTTTTCAAAAATGGACTCAGCATGAGCAGAAGTTGAGGCAGAAGACCATGAAGAATGTTGTTTTTCACACAAGGCAGCTGACGGCTCCATATAAGGTAAGATAAATACGTGTTTGTTTGCCATGCACTGTACTCCACTTCTTGCTTGTGGAGCAGGGCCCGGTCTAATTGCATTCACACTGTACTTGAACCGCGCTGGAGTTCTCTTCTACCGGACCGAGACCTAGGTTTTAGCCCGGGCCAGAGTTCGCCTTTTTGTTCTGTGACAGAGTTCGATGGCACATTCACTCCTCCCCAATTGAACCAGACTTCCTAGGAAAGCGAGCTAGAGTCCGTTTAAAGCAGACTAAACAGGGCTGGTGTGAATGCACCCTAAGATTCATAACTGGCTGTAACTATCGTAACCATCACTGCACCCTGTATTCACTGGTTAATTGGTCATCATTAACTTCACACAGACTCTCTCACTGGTACATTTTCATCTTTAAATCACTTCTTGGTCTGCTGCCTTCACACATCTCCTCCTTCATGTCACTGAGTGAGTGCAGCTACAGCGTGCGCTCTCAGGACATTATTACATGCAGTGTTCCGCCAGTGAGAACTGAACTAGGCAAAAGGGCCTTCTCCTACTCCGCTCCTGTTTCCTGGAATATCTTGCAAAAAGATCTGAAGCTCTCAACCTTGATCTCTCTAAGTGGCTTTAAACATCTGTTAAGTTCCTGGCAAAAACCAATGCAGACATGTTCCTGTTTTTAGTTTTCTACACCGCCTCGTAATCTAGCTGTTTTTATTCCTATGGTTCCTTTTAATTATCCTTTTAATTATCATTTTGTTTTCAATTGTAAAAAATAAAAAAAAAATGTATACATCATTTGTGAATGTTTATTGTTGTCATTGTTGTCTACTATTATCACTCTTTGTTAAAATCCAGGTCTCTCTTGTAAATGAGTCCTCGTGGCTCAACAAAACTAACCTGTTTAAATAAAGGCTGAATGATGGCAAGCCATGTTATCATATAATTGGATCGTCCGCCGTGCGCGTTCGCTGACGCTATCAAAAGCCCGACACCTATCCGGGCCGCAAATTAAGCACATTATTATGGCTCAGCCCTAATCTGGGTTGGGCAGGGACGGGCGAGGCCGGGTGAGGCCGGGCGAGGCCGGGCTGAGCCAGGCTCCGGGTTAGAAATGACAGCTCTAGTCTGGATGAAGGAGTTGAATGTTTGATATTGATCCAATTGCTTTTCTCTTACAGGTTTAGACGTGGTGGCTAGGCACAGAGTTAAAGCCAAAACAAAGCTCCAGAGATGAGGAACCATGCAGGTCAGATGAGGAAGGCATGACAGGCAAGTGACTGGAGGGCCAGACACGAGGAACGAGGAATAGGACAGAGGGAAGACCAGGACTGGATGGGACCCAAGGAGGAAGGATAGTTGTAGACACAAGGATAAGGTATCTCAAAATATTCAACAATGCTATCCAGTGCCATAAATACCATGAAAGGCTTAATGATCCAGCGAAGAGTAGCACTCGACTGCAGTCTTATGTAGTGCAGGATCTCATCAGGTAGATGGCGAACAGCAAGTGGTAATTAGTGACCATCTCAGAACAGAGAGCTGCAGCCTGTGGTACTCTTACAAGTTTATTTACTGTTTTATTTTGAAGGACAGTTTTTTTTTTATCACTTTATAGTCGGTTTGTCACTTTTTTGTCAATTGTTCACATCTGACTCCTGAATTTCTGTTGATTACTCCTTATTGATGTTTAAGTGCTTCACTTCCGCACTTAGTTGACAGGTCATTGGGTTCTTGTCTGTTTCTGTTTGTGTCCTTCCCGGAGTTGACTATCAGTGTTTTACCCTTACAATAAGTATTTTTCCCCACTGTAACAGTTACCACATTCTCAGTTTTTTGTCTAACAGTTACAAGAAAGGATGCATCTTCTTCAGGTCTCGTCAATGAGTTCTCGAGGCTCAATGGGATTTACATGTCTAAATAAAGGTTGAATGAATTCTTCTGCATTGTTCACAGTAATTACAGCAGACATATTATGATATTGCTTTTGGAACAACCATGTAATGCTAAAGTGACAGTGAAGTAAACGTTTAAATTATAATGTTCACATGAATCGCTATGAGTTGTTTTGATATGACAGCTCTGACATACAGTGTATCAATAACTCCTCATTGAGCTATAACATTGAAGTTGAAACCAAACCAGGCCGCCCAATAGGTTGTTAAAAATAAATGGGGCATTTGCTTGACTAAAAAAAATAAATAAATAATGACCCAAGATGTTTTGCAGGAGTTGAATTCTGTTAATTCATGCAGATTTTAACTTGCTTCAGTAAATAAAATAAAATAAAACATGTTGATTTTCTTTGAAAAAATTAGTTGTAATTATTTTTTTGATGTTGCAAAAAATAAAAAAAATAGAATAATTTTGTGTAGAGTAAGGAGGCACTTTTAGCCCCACATCTCTGGTGTACATGTTCTAAAATTACAAAATGGTAGCACTTGTAACCCAGATATATCTGACTTTACTTTTGAACAATGAACAGAGGCAAAAATCTGTTTTCTATCAATAATTGACCATGGTCCTCTTTGATCTTGACCGCACTTTAAGTAGCTCTTAACTTGTCAATCCGATCAGAATGAAACTCTATTTCTTCTATCAAATACCTATCTTCAACAGGTAAGATATTAATTATCCATAACTATTCCACAGAACCCCTCTTCAACAGATTAAGACAATTATTTAAAGATATCTGGAGGTACAAGATTGTTTTTAATAATGACTAAGATAAGAGACTAAGAAGGATAATCAAAAGCTAAATAGCATTTTTGAACAATTATTCAAAGGTTGTAAAAAAGTGTACGGAACAGGAAATTTGCAGATAATGCCTATATTTATTTTCACTGATGGGTGCATAAACATGAGAAGCTGGAGCTTTGACTCTTTAGACTGGAAACTTGAAAATACTTTGACACAGATATGTGTTTCCTTATGCAGGATTCATACAAAAAGCCATTTTACTGACTGGGCTTCTGATTTGTTGACATATACCTGTATTCAAACCATCCATCCATCTATTATCTTTACCCGCTTATTCCATTTTGGGTCACGGGAGTCGCTGGTGCCCATGTCCAGCAATCACTGTGCGAGGGGCGGGGTACACCCTGGACAGGTCGCAAGTCCATCACAGGGCCACATAGAGACAAACGAGACAAACAACCATTCACTCTCTCACTCACACCTAGGGACAATTTAGAGTTACCAATCAGCCTAACATGCATGTTTTTGGTCTGTGGGAGGAAACCGGAGTACCCGGAGAAAACCCACGCATGCACGGAGAGAACATGCAAACTCCACCCAGAAGGCCCCTGGACCGGGGTTTGAACCAAGGACCTGCTCGCTGAGAGGCAGCAGCTCTACCAGTTGCGCCACCGTGCTGCCCCTGTATTCAAACATCATAGATAATATATTCTGATTCGTGCTCAATAATCCAAGTAGAAAAATCCAACAAAGTAAGTCAGGTCCTCTGAACAGTTTCATTTTGTTGAAACGTTTCATCTTTCATCCAAAAGACTTCATCAGTCTGAGGAGCTGCAACAAACTCAGTCTTATTAATAGCACTTAACTTCAGACTTAACTTGGTTGGCTTTTTCTACCTGGATTACTGAGCATACATCAGGATATTTTTTAACCAATTTGGCCAAGATTGCTTCAAACGAGGGCAGCACAGTGGCGCAACTGGTAGAGCTGCTGCCTCTCAGCGAGAAGATTGCTGGTTCAAATCCTGGTCTTAGTGGAGTTTGCATGTTCTCTTCGTGCATGCGTGGGTTTTCTCCGGGTACTCCGGTTTCCTCCCACAGACCAAAAACATGCATGTTAGGCTGATTGGCAACTCTAAAATTGCCCCTAGGTGTGAGTGAGAGAGTGAATGGTTGTTTGTCTCGTTTGTCTCTATGTGTCCCTGTGATGGACTTGCGACCCGTCCAGGGTGTACCCCGCCCCTTGCATAGTGATTGCTGGACATGGGCACTGGCAACCCCCGTGACCCAAAATGGAAGAAGCAGGTAAAAGATAATGGATGGATGCTTCAAACGAGTCAGCGGGAAATAGGACGGTCTACAGAAACCACCTGAGCACCATCAAACTGGTTGACCCACTATTTATAAGACAGTTTGTTGCAGTTCCTCTGACTGATGAAGTCTTTTGATGAAAGAAGAAACATTTCAACATATAGAAACCGGTCAGAGGACCTGACTTAACTTTGTTGGATCATAGATAAAAGTATCAAAATAACCATATTTAATTTGAATTTAACCAACAAACTTGTTCCCCAGCTTTTCAAATATCTGTTGATACACCTGGCGAGACACTCGGCAACCCACTTTTACGATCTAAACCCACATGTTTAGTCACACACTATGAACCACGTGCACTTTCATACGCATGCTTCTTAACCACAGGCCTGTATGAGGGGCTTCTTGTTGCTAGACAGCTGCATGCCTCAGCCTCCTCACAGCAGGCAAATGAACTCTGAGAAGCTTGACAAAGAGGCTTAACGTTCTCCCTGAGTCTCTGGCCTCTGGTTGTCAGCATACTCTGTGCCTACCTCTGGAAAAGGCCTGAATTCAAGTTTAGCAGCTATGGTTACACCCTGGTAGGCCTTTGCCACCACTCTCACTTGCATTCCCATTTTTTTCCTTGAGCTGCTTTGGTCTTATAGCCCAGCAACAGGTTCCTCTGGTGCTCTCCTCTTATTTCATAACACAATGAAAGAAATGACAGACATACTGCTGCTGTTGAACATAAGAAGTACATCAGCGTGTTCTTTTTTGTCTCTAGGCTGTATTCAGACGGTGACACAGTCATGCACTTTGACAGAAATTCACTATTTTCTATGTTTATAACCATTTTTTTCCTTTCTTGCTTTGGATTTCAGGTGTAAGCAAAGTGTCATAACTTGTGATATGACTTTTTCTCAGTCTGCTAATACGTGTCACACAGCTTCTGTAAAGCAGAGACTATTAGGGGTCTGAAGAATGAATCATCATTCATAAAAACAACTTTGTGGAAACATAGGACAGCATGAATGTGCCATGAGTAAAGACCAGAAGGGACAATGCAGATGCCATGAAAGACGACTGCAGACATTTCAATAAATGAGCACAAGTATGTGCTAAATTTGTGCCTGTGTGCATGTCATTTCTGAGTGTGTGCATGCACCGGAGTTTGCATTCAGTGTCGACAGCTGGAAGTACTCAAGCTGCTGCTGTTGCTGCTGCAGAGAAAGGCAAGGAGCAAATGAAAGAGAAGAGACGTCTGCACAAGAAAGAGGCAAAAAGAGGTACCAGCACAGACTCCTGTCTTACAGGGGCTGAGCTCTTGCAGAGTGAAAGCCCCTATAGAAAGAAAGCAGGGTCATCTCAGGCGCAGCAGCCTTGCACACACAAACACATCCTCGCTCACATACACGCTGGAGCAGAACAACAGCCGGGCCAGCGTGAGTGCAGCGAGTGCACAGCAGTCCTCCACAGGAAGTAGGACTTGTTTAGACTTAAAGCTTTGTGCAAAGAATAATAAGGACGAGGAAAATGTTGGTGCAGACATGCAACGCTCCCTGTCAGCCTTTTATGTCTGCATGGATGTCCCTCTTCACTCGGACAGATACTCTCATTGTGTGATATTGCAGATGAAAGAGGATTAGGCATACCTATGCTAAGGTCAGTGCTGAAGCTCCCACCTGGCAATGCCAAAACAGTCAGATGAAAGATCTTGTGGTTTTTGAAACTCACTGCAGGTATTTGGCCATGCTTCTCTGGTTATTGAAGCTCACATCCTTTAGTCTCTCTTCCTGTCAAGCTTTGCTGTCTATCCCTCTTTTTCCCTTCATTTTTTCTTATGGTAGGTAATGAAGGGGAACCGAGTTACTCGGCTTGAGAATGCCAAGGCTGGGATTTCCACTGTGAAGTGTTAAAAGTTACGGTGCACAGCTGAACTTGTATATTCAAGCACTTGGCAGAGTTACAAACCGGTCGCCACGGCACATGTTTCAAACTTTATAGCAGAATGAACAGGTGTTGGAAAGTTTCTCTTTCTCTTGAATATATGTTTGCATATGTGCTGACCTCTTCATCTTTCTGTCACGTTTGAAGGGTCACTCAGGATCAGAGCGTTCATTTTTCTTTCTTTTTACACAGACCTAAGCTGTAATGGACACCTCCAGTATAGTGTGGGGGGAATACAGTCCTGCACTTTGTGCTTCTCTGAGACAGAAACATCAGTGAATCAACCCAACGATTTCAGTGGGTCATTCCGGAAGATTCTGTTACCTTTCAAAAAGCAGAGCAGGCCCCCAGGCTAAGGCCAGGCAAAGGCCATGTACGCAGGGAAGAAGGGGAAAAAAAAACTATAATAGAGAAACTAAAAACAAGACAGGAAGAGTTTAGGTTTTTAAAGGAAAGAAGAAAAAAAACATGAAAGAGTAAAAATAAGTTTAAGCTGCAAGAGTAAAGAATTAAATGGTGGTAGGGGGAGTGGATGGACCACTACATAGAGTACAAGGGTATGAGAGTACTCAGCTCAGTGGAATTCCTCGAGTTCATACCGTGTTCCAATCAAAGTCCATTGACCTGCCAGCCCTGTGACAAATTATCCCAACGGCTCTACATATGACTCAATCAGCATGGCGGATAGCTTTCTGATGAGCAATAGGTCTCCTAGTATATCAGCCAAATCACCCCCTGATGGCTGCATCAAGACACAGCCTACACTTCTCTGAGAGGAGGGCAAGGTGAGATCTTGAAATCAGCTCTTACAATGATGCCTGTTGTCTAAAGTGTATCTTTAGAGCTAGCACTACTACACTTTCTTCTGTCACTAATCCATTATTCTTGTCGAGGCCGAAGGACTTTGGTTTAGTTCATGAACCTTACGAGTCTTATAATGTACATTTGTAACTTGACACAGGAGGATAGCAGTGCTGCATCTGAATTGGTTCTTGAAGGTACACATTTTACCAGAAACAATATTTTACAGTTCCTGTTAAATTTGTTTTGAGCATTGCTTACCTGTTTATAATAAATGAATAGTGGATGCCACCACATCAAGCAGAGCCCCATCTGTTGCTGCAGGGTATGTGCGCACCAATCACACGAGAGAAAAGCTGAAGGACACCTGATATGCCGCTGAAGGCAAGAGGATGGATTTACTCTCTAGAAGTCAACAGACCTCGCAGAGCTCTGAGCCATGAGTAGCGAACATCTGAAGGCCCACCTCTGTTCTTGTAATTGAATGTGCACTCACTAGCAAAGCTGCAAGAATGTGTGTGTGTATGGGTGTGTGTGTAAATGTATCTTGCTTGAGAAATTCTCCCAGGAGGGTGTCTATGGGTGTTTCATTTTAAGTTGCTACCTGTCACATGGGCAAACGAATCGGAGAGACAGATGAAAGGTGGGGGCCACAGGAGGGGTCAGTTACTCAGCAATGGCTTCCTGTGATGGCTGGGTGACCTTTCACCTCAGCTAGAGGATCCAGGGTAAGGGATAAGCCATCTGTGATGATGAAACGGAGAACACGAGCGCCCGAGACGCCAAACGAACCAGCAAGAATGTTTTCATGTTTCAAATTTCCCCACATTTTGAGTCAAATGTTTAATATATTTAACATTGCGCATGTGAGAAGCAGATCTTGAAATCATAAACACAGGCAATACATCTCATGCTCCCAATCACTTTTTGTGTGTAATGATTTTTCCATCTGCCTTCAAAGCTCAGTCCCAGCCCTCCATTTATGCATTTATAATTAGACGTATTGCACAAACCAGATTCCTGTGTTCAATGGAGCCTTTCATGGCGCACTAATCAGATCAGACGCCACCAGACGACAGCTATATTTACTTGTATCATGTCGAAGCAAGCCCCACTCGAAAACAAACTTGGATTAGGTGTCTGTGTACAGCAGCAAACAACAAGAGCAGCCGCGGAGTCAGAGAGTTCAGCATCGTGATCACTTTACTGTAACATCTCCACCCTGCTGGTCAAATGAACCATCTTATTTATACAACCACAGCTCTGCAGAGAGGAGCTGTAAAAAGTTAAAAGAAATCTGCCCCCCGCTGAACCGAAAGCAGCTTTTCACTGCCTTCTTCACTGCGTGGAAGCAGTATGAACTTAATGCTCAGTGGAAAGGACATTAGACTGTTTACAGTTAATTGTTTCTGAGGGAGTGGCAGTCCAAGTGTGACCTGCTGTTAACTACTATATAAAACATCCACATGTTCACGACATCTGGACGCTTCTAAGTAAACAGCGTATGACATATAGTTCCCGCGTTCAACATTTTTCTTTGGCTCAGGCAGAAGTCACGTCTGCCTCGACAGCAGCTGCTTGGCCTTTTTAACTCCCTTAGTCATGTCAGCACATGTCCACTGTCAGGGAGCGGTGCCAAAAATGGCCACTGTGTTCAATTATACTGCAGTAATTGTCTATAATACGCATTAATCAAATATGATAATCAGTTTTAAACAGCATATGGTCAGCAGGGCGGCACTGTAAAGCAGACATTATCGCCAAAATACCTCAGTTAGCAAGTAAGTGCTTTGTATTATAAGCCAAAGAATACATTAAATTAAAAACATCATAATCAGTTTTGTGATTATCATAAATGTGATTTCAACGCCAGCTGAGGCTCACAGAACAGCAACGGGTCGCGTGATTTCGATGAATCGCAGAGGTGGAATTAAATTCTGGTGTCATTAAAGCCTAGCAGAGTATCACATTATTTACATGCTGTAACCTTCTCCTGCCAGAACGTGTCACTCAGGTCTCCATCTGCTGGAGCTGCCACACTGAACATCACTTTGTGCGTCGGTGTGAGTGTGCGGACACCAGGGTAAGGCAGTGGACCTCTAATGTGTGACCTAAAAGATGGCCTTAAGCTGTCAGCTCTTTCCTGTGGGAGGAAGAAGATAGCTAAACAACTGATTAGGTGTTCCAGTCACTCACAAACACACTGCTGACAAGAGAAGACGGTTTAAAAGTGTGGCAGAAGTAACATGTATGCATTTTCACAAGAGTTTAGGATAGAACTGCAATCATTTTTTTTTTTATTCACATCATCGCACAACCTCATAGTTTAACCATACATTAAAGCTAAAGGGGGTTTGTTAATATTTTTAGATGTGGTGATTATATTAAAGCAGTTCGGGCAGTTTCCACAACTTTCATTTTACTAGTTTTGAATTTCAAAGGATGGAAACAACTTAAGTACAGCGGCATTTATGAATTGATTGAGACCTCATATGTTAGATCTTTGATGTTTTCCCTCAATCCTTTTTTCCCCCCATATTCTTCTGTCACACATTTAAATGGGTCTACGATTGGGCTTCTTTATTGAGAACACCTGTTCAGTTAAAATAAGCAGGGCTGTAGAATATATTTATCTCCTCATGCCTGTTTTTGGGCTTCTTCTGTTCCAGTATAATCAAACAGAAAGGCACACATTTCCTGTCTATTTCCCATAAGGTTGAAAAGGTAACTTTCACATACATCTTTGAAACAATTTTTTACCATCCTCCTCTCCTCGTGCAATTCAGTGAAGTCTGTGTACTCACTTTCATGAAGAAAGGTAAAAAAAGTTTCCTTTAACTTTTGAGCTTTCCCTTGATCTGAATACAAAGCTCCCTAGTTCATGTTAGTTCACGTTTGGCTCCCAGCACAGCTCAAAGAGCTAATTGTGCTCGGCAGCATCACAGTATGACACAGTGACTGACTAATGCATTAGCCATCGTTGTGTTTGATAGAAGCAGTAACACACACAGTATTCTCGGCGCCGCTCATAACACAACTCACCCCTGGTGATGTAGGTATTTGAGCCTTGTTGTATAATGTTGGCAGTCTGTGCTGTGGCTTGTTGTTTTGATCCCTGCTGTCAGGGCCCAGTGAGCTCACACTGACACAGCTGGCTTGGGTGGAGTCATTGAGGGCACACAGAGAGTTGAAGGACATGGATCTGTGCCAACACATTTCATACATAGTGCATATCTTACAAGTACAGCTGAGAATTAGAGATAGTGGACCCTCACACTTTGCTGCCCACCCCATCATTGGCCCTCTTGAGGCCAAGCGTGCTGTGGTTTAGATTTCTTTTACGAAAGAGAAAGCCCCCACCACACACAGACACACACATTCTCATACAGCCGCCTTCCCTTTTGCTCTCTTTACATTTTAATGACAGTATTACGTCAGTCTGAAACATGTCCTTTCTGTAAATGAGCAGCAAAAAAGAACAATTTTTTTTTCTTAAATTTGTTTCTGTTTTCGAAAATGCTGCCTAGCCACCAAAACTGAGTGACGTCACGGGTGACGCAGAATGGTAGCACAGATGGGAGCTCCGTTTCGACTCGCTCTTTTTTTGTACCTCTTGTTTTTGCTTTAACTAATGTTTGCACCTACACTGCACACCCACGCCACGGGTATGACTGTGATGCACTTTTAGAGTTTTGATTGCCGCTGCCTTGCCATCGTGCCATCCAACCATCCTGCCATCGTAGTTCAGTTCCCGACCACCTTCCTGCCTTGGTCTCAGGCCATCTCCATGATTCTCCATCTGTCAACATGGACCGAACTGTATGGAACAGTTCAGTTCTGTGGGGAAACCTTGGATGTTCTGTGTCTGCAGGACACAGTTCTGGAGATCAGTCTGAGAGGGCAGTTGCCGCGGTCGTCATTATCATCTTGCTGCTAATGGGACCACAATTCTAGCAAGACCTGCTAACACTGCTAACAAGTCCACACCGCTAACAGAATGCACTGCTAACAGTACCATGTTGATAACGAGACCATGTTGCTAAGAGAACGTCACTGCCAACAGAACCACTCTGCTCATAGGACCATGCTGCCATAGATGTATTTCACATTTCACTTTTAGCACTATGTTTTTGTATTTTTGTTGCATGCTTTGCTATTTCTTGTTGTTGCTTTGGATTTTTTGGTGAGTCGAGACAGTTCTTCTCAACCTGAGCATTTCATTGCATTGTTGACCTTGTGTTGATTTTGCATATGGCAAATAAACCAAACCTGAAACCTGAAAAGTTATGTTTTAGCATATGTGTGTGCATGTCTTTGTATGTTAGTGAATGATGTGTGTCAGTGGGTGGTTGAGTGTCTCAAGCCTTCAGGTTGATATAATTAGAAACTTCCGTGCAGCTTCAGGAAAAATAGTCATCTTCCCCTTGCTTTTTTTTTGTACCATTTATCTTTCTTCTGTGGTGACATGATCAGGGATTAACCGCCAAGTCCATCTTTGTGTCTTGACTTGCTCCCGTTTGTCTCTGCTGGTGGAAATCTCACATCCTGCTTCACATCAGCCAAGCAAAACAACAAGACTTGGTGGAGCACATGGAGGGGAATCCCACTGATCAGCTCACATGAGACACAGTGCCTTAATCATGTCTTAAACGAAGGCTGGTTGGGAAAACTGAGAAGTTTGGATGACCTACTCAAGTAAGATTAGGAAGATTACACAAATTTAACCAGTTCTGTTAAAAATCCCACTTGCCAAACTGTAAAGTCAAACAAGTACAAATTCTAGTAGCTTTTGCACATCTTTTACCTAAAAGGATCAACACACACCTCAGCAGAGTGAAAAAAAATGTATGTGATGTTAAAATATTGTTCTGATTTGTTGCTAGGAAAGTGAAATGTCTCTTTTTCTGTAGTAAACATTTTTGGAAAGATCCTTGCTGACCTCCACAGTGACAAGCCCAATGACATGGAACATATTGTTGTCTTCTTCTTCTACTTCTAATTCTTCTTCTCCAGAGGCTTTTCCCTCTTCCGCCACAGCGAGTCATCCTCCTCTATCTCACTCTGTCTTCCGCATCCTCTGTCCTCACTCCAACTATCTCCATGTCCTCTCTAACTTCATCCATATATCTTCTCTTTGGCCTTCCTCTTTGTCTTTTTCCTGGCAGCTGCATTTCTAACATCCTTCTACCAATATACCCACTGTTTGTCTACTGAACATGTCCAAACCATCTCAGTCTGGTCTCTAACTTTATCTCCCAGTTGTTCAACCTGTGCTGTACCTCTGATGATCTCATTCCTAATCTTGTCCATCCTTGTCACTCCTAAGGGGAACCTCAACATCTTCATTTCTGCTACTTCCAATTCTTTCTCTTGTCTTTTTGCCAATTCATTCAACCTTTATTTATACAGGTTAGTTCCCATTGAGCCTCGAGGACTCATTTACAAGAGAGACTGTAATGTCACTGTCTCTAGACCATACAAGATAGCTGGTCTCACCACTGTCTTGTAAACTTTTCCTTTGACCTTTGCTGACACCCTTTTGTCGCAATTCACTCCTGAAACTTTTATCCATCTACTCTATCCTGCCTGGACTCTCTTTTTCACTTCTTTACCACATTCTCAATTTTCTTGGACAATTGACCCAAAGTACTTGAAGTTCTGCACCTTTGTGACCTCTGCTCCATGTAGTCTCACTGTTCCACCGGCCTCCCTCTCATTCACACATGTACTCTTTCTTACTACGGCTGACTTTCATTCCTCTTCTTTCAAGTGCACACCTCCACCTCTCGAAGTTATCTTCCACCTGTTCTCTGCTCTCACCACAGATCACGCCATCTACAAACATCATAGTTCATGGGGATTCCTGCCTGATCTCATCTGTTAGTTGGTTCATCACCAGAGCAAACAAGAAGGGGCTCAGAGCCGATCCTTGATCCAATCCCACCTCCACCTTGAAGCTAGCTGTCACTTCTACAGCACATCTCACCACTGTCCTGCTGTCCTCATACATGTCCTGTACTGTTCTAACATACTTCTCTGCCACTCCATGTTTCCTCATGCAATACCACACATCCTCCTTCAGCACCCTGTCATATGCTTTTCTAAATCCACAAATATGCAATGAAGTTTTTTTTTTTTTTTTGCCCTTTTTGTATTTCTCCATCAGCATCCTCAAAGCTAAGATGGCATCTGTGGTGCTCTTTCTTGCCATGAAACCATACTGTTGCTCACAAATTGTCACTTCTCATCTACAGTAAGTCTAGCTTCCACAACTCTTTCCCAAATCTTCATCATGTGACTCATTAACTTAATTTCCCTGTAGTTCCTACCACTCTGTACATCACTGTTGTTCTTAAAAACGGGCACCAACACACTTCTTCATTCCTCAGGTATTTTCTCACCCTCAAATATGTCACTGAATATTCAAATCAAAAATGTCGCTGCCATCTCTCCTGGACATTTTCAAACCTCCACTTGTATGTCATCAGGTCCTACTGCCTTCCCCTTCTTCATTCTTTTCAGAGCTTTCTGGACTTGACCCTCACTAATCTTGCCCACTTACTGGTCCACAATTTATTTGGCCTCTAGTCTTCTTTCTCTTTCATTCTGGTCATTCATTAGCTCTTCAAAGTACTCCTTCCATCTTACCGTCAGACTCTCCTCACTTGTTAGAACATTACCATTCCTATCTTTAGCAAGCCTAACCTGCTGCACATCCTTTCCAGCCTGATCCCTCTGTCTAGCCAATAGGTAAAAGTCCTTATCGCCCTCTTTAGTGTTCAGCCTCCCATACAACTCATCATACACCTTCTGCTTTGCCTTTGCCACCTCCCTCTTTGCTCTACATTGCATCTCCTTATATCCCTGCCTCCTCTCTTCAGTCCTCACACTGTCGTATTTCTTCTTGGCTAACAGTATTCTTTGATTAGCTTCCTACATTTCATTATTCCACCACCAGGTTTCCTTATCATCTATTCCCTGTCTCTGTCAGTTTTTTTGTATTTCAGTAGTATTTTTTTGTATGTTTTTAGTATTTGTGTTGCATGCTTTGGTATTTCTAGTTGTTGTTTTGTTGGTGAGTCAATACGGCTCTTCTCGTCCTGAGCATTTCATTGCATTGTTGACCTTGTGTTGATTTTGCATATGACAAATAAACCTAACCTTACCTGAACCTGTCCAGATGATACACCAAGTACCTTCCGACCTGTCTCTGTAATTACTGTTGCTGCAGTAGGCCAGTCATCCGGAAGCTCTTTCTAACATAGCCTTTAACAGCTCCTCTGAACTCCTCACAACATTCTTTCTTCCTCAGCTTCCACCATTTTGTTGTCTTCTCTGATTTTACTCTTTTTCTCTTCTTCACAACAACAGTCACACAGCCATCCAATGCTGTCTGGCCACATTCTCCCTTGCCACAACCTTACAGTCCCCAATATCCCTCAGGTTTCCTTTTCTACTCAGAATGTAATCTACCTGTGTACTCCTTCATCCACTCTTATAGGTCACTCTATGTTCCTCCATTTTTGTAAATATGTGTTGACTACAGCCATTGCCTTTCTAGTGGCAAAATCCACCACCGTCTGTCCTTCCTGTTTTTTTTCATTGACACCAAACCTACCCATCACCTCCTCATCCCCTCTGTTTCCTTCAACAACGTGTCCATTCAGGTCTGCTCGGATCATCACTCTTTCCTCCCTAGGAATACTCTCTATCACTTCAACCAGATCTTTCCAAAATGTATAGTTCTCTTCCACATCACATCCAACCTGTGGAGCATAACCACTGACAACATTTAGCATAAGACTTTAACTTCTACCTTCAGACACATCAACCTATCTGACACTATTTTCATGTCTACTACATTCTTTGCCAACTCCTCCTTCAGGACCGCCCCTACTCCAATTCTCTTTATATCCACACCATGGTAAAATAGTTTGAACCCTGCTCCAATGCTGAAAGCCTTGCTGCCCTTTCACTTGATCATGGAAGGAATTGAATGAATGACATGGAAGATGACTAAATGTAGAAAAAGATTTAGCTGCAGATTTCACATAGTTAGAGCAGATCCAGGCCAGAAAAAATGAACTGTGGCTTGTGTTGTTATTTTTCATTGCCTTTCTGTAGAGCAGAAGCATTTGTGCTTAAACAATAAATGTAAAAGCCATCAGGAATGTTTGATGCCCATGTTTGCTCATCAGAACCATCTGAACCATCAATGTATTTTTTTTTTTCTTTAGCTGATTGAACACATCAAATAAGAATCAAATGGAACAATGAGACAATTCATCTGATGGCCTGAGTTTGTGTACCAAAAGCAAACCTGAAAATATGTATTGACTTCACCAACTTAAATAGGATTTCTTCATTTTGGACTTGTCCTACTTTTTAAACCAATAGCAAATTATGCAAATGTTATAGAAGCGTGTTATTTCTGTGGTATGTAAACTATAATCATGCAATAATAATAAACACTGAATTTATGACTTCATTATTTAATTTATTTTATTTATTGAATGTATCATTCATGCTTGAGGTTTATGCCTGTACACATTTATTGGCAGGTAAACATGATTTTGTAGCACACGTCAATGTTCTCTTCAGATGCTAGCAATGCACAGTGACAAAGCATAGAGCTTTTCATCGCAAGGTTTCTGGTGCTTGTCTGGTGTATGAAAGCCTCTTAAAGATGCATTGCAGTTTAAGTCAGTGAACATTATGAATGAATAGTAATAAAAAGGAAAAAAGTGTCAGAACTGTAACGTATTTCCTTGTGACAAAATTGGTTGTGTAAGAATAGTACTAAAAGTCTTTGATTCAGAGCTGGAATCTGTGTTTTGTATTCATGTAAGAAGATTGCTGACTATGAATCAGCTCTCAGACAATCAAAGAAGAACTCTGGAAAATTTCAAGTACTGTCAGAAATGTTCTGGCCAGCAATGCAGTGCTTTGATGGATGTCTACAATCAACTAATAAAAATCAGGCCTGAAAGTGACACAAAATAACTGAGACAACAGCAACAATTTGAAAGGACGTGGACTAATAAAGAAGCTAAATTGACAGAGCTTTGACAAGAAACATCTATAAGATGTGTCCTTTTTTTGAACCATGAAACCAAGCTAAAGGTTTGTGTCATTATTCTAATATGGCAAGACGTTGCACGATCTAGAAAGAGTTGCTATCAAGAATTAAAAATCTCTAGCTTACATTGTGAGACGTGCGATGGCTGATAACTGCACAACAATGCCAGCCTTAAAAGACATAAGCTATGCAATAAACTGAGTGAAAATCAACTTGCTTGTTTATTTGTTCGTCTTTGTATTTTTGGGGAGCTCCTGATTTGTTTATGAAATTGTAAAAGATTGACCTAAATGACCCTGTATGTAAACAAGATATTATGTGCAGTTTCTCTTTGGCTATGTAGCTAAAATTGCAAAAAATGCACCCATCTGCTTTAATTCAGCCGATATTTTCCTTTTGTCTCATGACATGCCAACCTCAGATAACAAAAAAGATCAAAAGAGATGCCTAAAAAACATAATTTGTTTCCGTTAGGGAACAACACTTTCCATGTTTTAATGTCATTGCATTGTAGTTTTTATACTTTATAAGACAAACTAGAGGGAAACCTGAAAACAGGATTGAAGGGTGAGAGGGTATAATGTCTTCACTTCTTTAAATAATGTGTCTGAAGAGAGGAGTAGTCTATATCATCAGTGCAATCTCTTAGATGTGGATAAACTAGGCCACTCCCTCGAACATGAAAGCTCTTGTACCTTTAGAGATGACAGTCATTAGAAGAAAGCTGTTAGCAGATCACAAAAAGAAAATTCTCCTGTGCCCCTTTTTTCCTCCCACAGGCTGCAATAAATAATGGCAGGTCACTAAAGATAGACTCTGTGACTCATCCACCTTCGCCTGACCTGCTTCCGCTTCTACAGCTGTCAGGAAGATCTAAGAACATTCACACTTCTCCCCAA
>NW_023618778.1:0-7099 GCF_014905685.2 Nematolebias whitei
GGTAGATGGATGATGGATGGACAGATGAATGGACAGATAGACAGATGGATGGACATATGGACAGACATCTGGATGGATGGATGGATGGATGGATGGATGGATGGATGGATGGATGGATGGACCTTTCCATTGTCCAAACATTTTAGTAAACCAGTTTGATATTGGTTCATTTATGCCTGATGCGTCTTGCATTTCTACAGAGAGATATTTTAGTCCTTTTAAAGCACGGGCTATTTTACCATCAGTGGCAGTGTTGTTGGGTATGAAGGTACAGCATTCATCACCAATCATGTGACAAATGCCTCCTTGTTCAGCTAAAAGCATGTCCAGGGCAATTCTATTTTGTACAGCCACTTTGGATGTGGGGCGAAGTTGGTCAGCTAGGCCTTCTACAGCATCACGAGTTAGGTTGGTCAGACGCAAAACATTGTAATGGACAAAATTTATTCTGGCTATATTTTTGTTTACTGTTACGTAGGGAATCAAAGATTCAAAACCTGCTGCTATAGGATTGGCTAATTTGTACTCATCAGGAACACCTCTAGGAACACCAATTGCATCTATGTAGGTTTTTGAGTATTTTTGGTTAAAATCAGTGGAACGCCGTCGTCTTCTGAGAGTGCTAGGAGCTAAGCTATGTCCTACTAGGGTAAGGGGAGCTGCAAGGCGGACCAAGGCACAAAGTCCTTTAGTTTTAGTGGGAATTTTAACAGATAATCTCTGACCACAACTGTAATAATACAGGCCAGCTCTGGCCCAGGATCCAATTGTTTGATCTTCTTCTTTGTCAGTATTCACAGCTAAAGTTAGGTTACACCAATCTTGTTATATTTCTCCATAGTTTAGATTGGGGTTGTTAGATGTAAAATTAAAACAGTGGTAGCAGCCTAGTATTTGGTTAGGTCTAATTGATCTGGGGTGTGTTTTGTTATGAATAGGTGGGTAGATGTCGGTCAGAGTTGTAAAATTTATCACAGGGTTTTGTCTAGTTAAATTTAGCATAGTTGTATCCCCATGTATCTTCGGGAACCAGTGGGGCGGGTTGGGTGACTAATTTTGGTCTGGCTGCAGCACAGGTAACACAGTTGCTAAGTTGGGCTTCTCTTGCTGCTTCAGCTAGCCATGAGAGCCACATATTGTCATCCCCATGGCCAGTTGCACATTCTATTAGCTGTTCAGGTTTTAATTTTGTATAATCAACTGACACGATTGGTACTTTTTCTTCCCATAATTTTCCTTAGGGAGGAGGAGTGGATGAAGCATTTTGAGATGGAGTAGAGGTTGGTGTCTCGAGGGGTTTAGTTGGATGTTTGAATTTAATGGTGATGAATCCCATTGGGTCTTTACCGTTAACGTCAGCACAGATCAGGAAAATGTAATGAGTCGGATTTGAGTGACTAGGTGCCACAAAATGTTTAGGAGGTCCAGCTAAATTATTCAAAGATAAGGTTACAGGGTTACTGGACGGGTTGTAATCTCTCTGAAAAATGACCTTATCCCACCATGATTTTGTGCCTTCGTCTAGGTACGAGCGGGTGGGGGTACATAATCCTGTATAAAGTGTGGTCACTTGCCACTGACAACTAGGGGTCAAAGTGCGAGAGCATCGCAATTGGCTATAGGACCAGGAACCTTGAATGTTCTGAGTAAATATGGGTGACTGACTTTCACAAGCGGGTCGAGCTGCTGAAGTCATGATTGTGTCTACACATAGGTAAAGGTCTGTACTACAGTAGAATTGTTTATTGGTACCACAATCGATCACATCACATAAGTCAAACTGAAAAGACGTGATTGTGTTTATTTCATAATCAATAGAGATGCCTATTTTCCAGTGTGGGCAGGAGTGTTTTTGGATTTCTTTTTTTGCACCAGGATTTTTTGCACAGGGCCCTTCACCTGGAAACAAACAAAAGTGTTTGCATAGGAAAATGATACCACAGGCTAGAAGGATCACCACACCCATGGCTAGGGTGGTCTTCCATGGATGTGATGGCAGGCCCATCTTGGTTCTTCTGAGAGAGTAACTGTAAAAAGTATATGATTCGGACTGGATCTAGTGAACGCTGCCTCAGTTGTCCATAGAGTGGCTTTAGGTAATTGGTTTTGTTGGGCCTCCCTTTGGTCCTCCCTCTGATGGTGGATTGGTTCCTCTGAACAGCTTGCAGTGGGATGCGTGGATCCAGGTAGCTCGCTCAGCCACCTTAACAGCTGTGTGGGTTGTCAACAGCACCTGGAATGGACCTGTCCACCTGGGGGAGTTCTACCTTTTCCTCCTGAAAGATTTAATCATAACAAAGTCTCCAGGGGTTATGTCATGCAGTTGTTCTTGAGCTGGCCTGGGAAGCTCTCCTTGGACCTGAGACCTGAGGGATTTTAAATGGTTAGTCAATTCAATGCAGTAGGCAAGCATGTTATGATCACAGTGTTTCAGGTCATTAGTTGGGCTGGTCACCGGAGCCACTCCTAGGTTGGGTGGAGCTGCAAATAAAATTTCAAAAGGGCTAAGGTTATGTTTAGCCCTTCTGCGCAAACGCATGTACGTCAGTGCAATGGGTAAACATGTAACCCAGTTGAGTTTTGTCTCGTCAAAGATTTTTGTCAGTTTGTTTTTCAATGTTCCATTCTCTCTATCTGCTGCACCTCCACTTTTGTGGGTGGTATGCGCAATGTTTAGTCAGGTCAAAGTTCAGTGTGGTGGACACTTCTTCAAGTATCTGATTAGCAAAATGTGGACCGTTGTCACTAGAAATTCTTTGTGGGATACCCCACTTTGACAACACTTCTTGCAACATAATTTCAATAGTTTCACTTTCAGTTCAATAAAGTCAATCATCAAATGTTGAAATGGTGCTGTAACAGTTTTGTGGGCTCCTGGAGCTGTTGTTTTTATTGTTTTTGAAACATTGTGAGTGGCACACACGAGGCAGGAGTCACAATGTTGGGCCGCTGTTTTTGAAAAAATTACAGTAAACCAATCAGCATTAATTTGTCTCAACATCCCTCCCTTTGACACATGATCCAAAGAATGTGACAAAACAGCAAAAGAGGGGAAAATATGTTTTGGTAAGCATGGGTTACCATTTGGGCCAATCCAGATGTTTTCAGAAAAAAACAGCCGTGTTTTTTCCATTTAGCTTTTTCACTGGCAGGAGCAAACCTTTGCATGTCAGAAACAGAGAATGGCACATCGGGTTGTGTGTGTATGACAGCAATTTGTGCTGGTAAGGTGATAGAGGTCAAGAGGTCAGACACCAATTTATGATTCAAAATGGATTGTCCATCTGAGCGCAGGAACCGTCTGTATTTCTACAGAGCTCCAAAATCATGAACAACACCAAATGCGTACCTGCTGTCAGTGTAAATATTTACTTTTTTTCCTTCAGACCAAACACAAGCACGTGTGAGAGCAATCAGTTCACAGGCCTGTGCAGAACATGATGGCATGGGAGCAGCTCCAACTATGTGTCTTACAACAGCATAACCACTTCTTATCTGGCCTGTAACTGGGTCACATGATACAGAGCCATCGACAAACAGATCCCAATCTGGACTGTCCAGAGGGTGTTGTTACAAATCAGGCCTGGGGGTGCAAACAATTTCCAACTCAGCCATACAGTCATGGGGGTGCCTTCTTCAACTGTTGGCAGGAGTGTGGCTGGGTTTAAAACATTACAAAACAAAAAGGCAAGCCTACTGCTACTGAGTCCAATTTAGCAGAAAAAATAGGCGACTGGTTTCAATCTGTCACCATGTTTTTGGAGCAATACAGAAATCATACAGCCACCGTGCTCATCCACAGCCTGAATAAACGGTCTTGTGGGATCTGGAAATGCCAAGAGTCGGGGTTTGCTGCATGTGTTTTTTCAGCACTTTAAAGGCCTACAGAGCCTCATTAGATCATGTCAATTTAGAGCTCATCAGTAGGCCTTTTCATGACAAATGACACGTAGAGGAGTCTCCATTTTAGCATAGTTTGGCTTCTTAGTCTCAGGAAGTGGCAGTTTCACTATTGCTTTAATGCGAGTGTCTGCAATTTCCCTACCTGCTGCTGAGATTCGATGGCCCAGAAATGTCACAGTGGTTTGCACAAACTGTAGTTTAGACAACGAGGCCTTGTGGCCCTGGTCTGCTAAATATTGAAGCAGACGGGCAGTGTTTTCTCTGCATGACTGCTCTGAAGGAGTGGATAGCAGAAGATATTGTAACAATACACAGTCAGAAGGAAGTGAGAAACCTGCTAATCTGTCATTCAGCGCTTGATGAAAAATAGTGGGTGACTCACAGTAAATTGAAAAGCAAAACAAAATTGGCTGTCTGGATGTACAGCCACGCTAAAAGGGAGGAATGGACAGTAAATAATAATAATAATAATTACTCCGGCTTTAAGCAAAGAGTGAAAAACAGGAGTAATGCCTTTTTCTGCATCAGGTTTTAGTGGGTACTGAGGGATTTTGGGTTGATATGAGGATTTAGGTGTAATTTGAATGGGCTCTTGGCCTTTTATGAGTCCTACATCATATTTAGTCTGTGTCCATAGATGTGTTTGGACTGCTGCCAATTCTGGGTTGTCCTGAGACAAGGTGGACATTGTTGGTCATTTGTTATTGTCAATCACTTCTTTTGTGGGGCGTACAGTCAGCAGATGACAAAAATCTTGTCTGTACATGTTGAGAGAGGGTGAATAGAAAAAGCTGTCATGGGGTTCCCAGTCTGAAGTCTGGTGGGCTTTTAGTGCTAGGGAACCCAAAAAACGCCACTGCTGGTCAGGTGGTTTTGCCAGTGAAATGTGGGGAAAAGAGTCAGTCACTGTGAAATAGGGTGTTTGGGGTGTCACCTTGTCAGCAAAACAAAACAATAGTCATGTGTCCAGCAGAGGGACGAAGTGGTGAGTTGTGTGTCGGGTGTCATCAGAAATGAGTCTCCTAAATGATCAGCAGGCTCTGAAGTTACGTACAGGGTAGGCAAGTATAAGCCTCGGCTTCAGCCTATTCCTTTTTTGGTAAATTATTGATTTGTCAAAAAGTAGTCTATATTGTTTTCCTTTTTCTGTAATGCTAATTTACCAAAATAAAGTTGAGTTGAGTTGAGTTGACATGAGCAGTGCAGTGGAGGCGTTGTTCAGACATGAAACAAGTTGTGGGTGCGAGTCTGTCTCTGGCCATGGTGAGCAGAGAGTTTTGTTGATCTTGGTTGGTTAACAACCATTCAAAAATGTACAACAATTCAGGAGTGAGAGAAACAAGAGTGTTTGGATTCTCTTCCTGTTTTGACATGAGTATACCTTCAGGTCCACAGCTGAGTGTCAATCTAAATTTTAGAATCAAGTCTCTAGCCAGTAAATTTACTGGGCAGGAGCCTGACAGCAAAAATTGATGATCATGTGATGATTGGTCAAATGGATCTATAGTTTTTAGGGGAGTTGTAACAACTTCAGGAACAGCTTGACCAGATGCTCCTGTAGAGTGTACAATTTTGCCTGAGAGTGGAGCGTCAGGAAAACATTTTTTCATGATTAAAGTTGCTCCTGAGTCTACAAGAAATTTAAAAGGGACATTTTCAACCAACACTGTGAGCATGAGTAACTTCAGAAACGCTGACGGGGTGTATTTGTAATATGTAGGAAAAATCTTGCCTGTGTCTGACAGAAAAACAGGTGTGTGTGTGCTGATTCTTGCAGTTTGGAGTCCTGGATCTTGGTCTCCCGGCAGGCACTAGTCAGGTGGAGTAACCTCCTCTCCGGCCTCTGCCCCCTGGATGCCCAAAACTACGTCCACCGCGTCGGTGTGGGCTTGGGTAAAAGTTCTGTCCATTTTGTGGCTGCTGTTGGCCTTGGCCGTGCTGCTGAGGCCTCGGGCCCTGTGGTATTGGCTGGTATGGCGGGCGACCTCTGCCACGCCACTGATTCATTTTGTGTAGGCAATCTCTGATCCAACAGAGCAACAGAACCTTTTCAATGTTTGTTAATAACATACAGTCTAAGACCACTCCGTTACTGAATGGTGTTCCTCAGGGTTCAGTGTTGGGTCCTATTCTGTTCCTTCTGTACATAATAATAATAATAATAATGCATTTTATTTGTCAGCGCCTTTCAAAACACCCAAGGACACTTCACAGCCCTAAAAACACAGTACTAAACAATATAAAATAACTATTAAAAACACTAAACCAAAAAGAAAATAACATTTAAAAATAACAGTTAAAGTGAAAAGGCTAGCTTGAACAGATGAGTTTTGAGTTTTGATTTGAAGGTCAGAAGGCAGTCAATGTTACGGATGTCCGGGCGAAGAGCATTCCAGAGCTGGGGAGCAGAGTGAGAAAAGGCTCTGTGTCCCATGGTGCTGAGGCGGACAAGAGGCACGTTAAGGTGGATGGAAGCGGAAGAACGAAGGGAGCGTGAATGGGTGGTAATGTACAGGAGATCTAACAGGTAAGGAGGGGCGAAGTTGTGGATAGCTTTGAAAGTGAACAACAAGATTTTAAATTGAATTCTGAATGTACTGGAAGCCAGTGAAGTTGCTGTAAAACTGGGGTGATGTGGTTAAATGAGGGGGTTTTGGTGACGATGCGGGCAGCTGAATTTTGAACCATTTGAAGCTTACGGATTAATTTGTGAGGCAGACCAAAGAGGAGAGAGTTACAGTAATCGATTTGAGAAATGACCAGACTGTGGACCAGGATGGAAGCAGAGTGTGGAGAGAGGGATGGACGGAGACGGTTGATATTTCGAAGGTGGAAATATGCAGACCGGGTAATACTATTGATGTGAGAGTGGAAAGAGAGAGTGCTGTCAAGAATGACACCCAGACTCTTGACGTGAAGGGAGGGAGAAACCAAGGAGTTGTCGATGGTGAGTGAGAAACTGTTAACTTTAGATAAGGTGGATTTAGTGCCAATGAGTAGAAACTCTGTTTTATCACTAATTTCAGGAAGTTAGACGTGAACCAGGATTTAATTTCAGCTAAGCAGGAAGTGAGGGAGGAGGGAGGAAGTGAAGAGTTAGGTGCAGTGGATAAAAAGAGCTGGGTGTCATCAGCAAAACAGTGGAAATGGATATCCTGATGCATGCTCAATAATCCAGGTAGAAAAATCTAAAAAA
>NW_023618778.1:7199-18609 GCF_014905685.2 Nematolebias whitei
TCCACAAAGTCCATGGTGTTCTGTATGTGGTGTTCTGAGCTGCCAACTAAAGGGATGGGTACAGATGCCAGATATTTGGAAACATTGTAAGTGACAGAGTTAATCATACTAACGATTGGTCTTAAAGGTACACCTTGTTTGTGGATTTTAGGTAAACCATACAGACTAGGTGTGGCCTCCCCTGGGTACAGTTTGTGGTACAGAAAACGGTCAATAGCCTTGTCCTGCTCAAAAATTTTCAGGCAATCTATTAACTTTTTCTTGTAACCACTTCCTGGATCTCTTTTCAGAGGTTCATAAGTGTTTAAGTCACTAAGGAGTGTCATAACTTTCTCATGATAGTCTTTCTGGTTCAAAATCACTGTGCACCTTCCTTTGTCTGCTGGGAGAATGATGATGTTTTTGTCCTTGCTAAGAGTTGTGAGTGCATCCCTCTCCTCTCTACTGATGTTGGAAGGTGGTGGTTTGGCATTGCTGAGGCAGGCTGAAACTTTGATTCTGAGCTGTTCTGCTTCAGCCTCTTTAAGTTTGTTGTTGCGGATGGCTGACTCAGTAGCTGTGATCATCTCCACCAGAGGAATTCTACTTGGTGCAACCGCAAAGTTCAGTCCCCTGGCAAGAATCTCTGTCTCTGGCTGGGTGAGCTGTCTGTCAGATAAATTCTTCACCCACTTTTCTGTCTCCCTGGCATGTAATTGACTACTGGAGTGTTGTCCTACACTGAATGTGTTGTTATTGGAATAGTGATGGTGTTGATAAGCTATTAGTACGTTAAACTTGTTTTGTTGTCGAGTCTTGGACTTGACATGCTGATAGAGGACATTTGCAAACTGAGGTGTACCGCAAACCCACCAACACAGACCAGTATTTGCAGTTTGACTCCCATCACCCTTTGGAGCACCAGTTAGGAGTCATCAGGACTCTGTATCACAGAGCAGACAGTGTCCCCACTAGCTCAGGAGCCAGGCAGAAGGAGAAATCCCACACAAGACAGGCTCTAGAGCAATGTGGATATCCTAACTGGGCCTTCCTGAAAGCAGAGAAGAAACCCAAACAGGACTCCAGTCAGCCAACAGGTGAAAAGGAGGAACCCAGACCCAGACCAGTGGTCATTCCATATGTTGAGGGAGTATCAGAGAAACTGAGACGTTTATTTTCTAAACATAACGTCCCAGTGGCTTTTAAACCCCAAAATACATTACGGCAAAGACTGGTTCATCCCAAAGATCCAGTCCCCCGGCACAAACAGAGTAATATTGTGTATGCTGTTCAGTGTCAGGAGGGCTGTGATCAGTCTTACATCGGGGAAACTAAACAGCCACTGGCCAAAAGGATGGCCCAGCACAGAAGATCAACATCATCAGGCCAGGACTCTGCGGTCTACACTCATCTCCAGGCCAGCGGTCACTCTTTCAGGGATGAAGATGTTCACATCCTGGGCAGAGAGGAACGATGGTTTGAGAGAGGAGTAAAGGAGGCCATTTTTGTGAAAAGAAATCGTCCATCGTTAAACAGGGGTGGAGGCCTCCGGGTTCAACTGTCCCCCTCTTACAATGCTGGCTGTGATTGCTAGTATCACTCAGCCCTCTGTGAATAGTAAACAGCCATCAGTGTGCTAATGATCCATTGTTAGGCTGATAGTCCTTCTTGAGCATGTGATCAGCTGGTTTTGGTTGTCAGCAGCAAACTGGTTGATCCACTCTGAGACGGTGCTATTTAAGAGACTGAGCTGAATACAGCTCCTCAGACTGAGGAAGTCGCCGGATGAGAGACGAAACGTTTCTACATTTTTTTGTTGATTTGCTTTGTTTTGTTTTTTTGAATGTCCAGAGGACCAGATTTAACTTTTTTAGAGTGGAAATGGATTTTAAATTTACGAAAGATATTACCAAGGGGGAGAAGGTAGATGATTAAAAGAAGGGGCCCCAGGACAGAGCCTTGGGGCACACCTGAAGTCACAGGAGAGGAATGGGATCTGAATGATTTCAGTTGGATGAACTGAGTGCGGCCAGAGAGATATGACTGAAACCAAGCGAGGGGTGTGTGGGTGATGCCAATGGATGAAAGTCTGTGGAGGAGGATGTTGTGGGAGATGGTATGAAAAGCCGCACTGAGATCGAGGAGGATGAGGAGAGAAAGTAATCCAGAATCTGCTGCCATGAGAAGAGAGCTGGTGATAGTGAGGAGAGCAGATTCTGTGCTATGACCGGGACGGAAACCAGACTGGAACTGTTCATATAGACTGTTATCAGTTAAATGAAGGTGGAGTTGAGAGGCGACTGTTTTTTCCAGAATTTTGGAGATGAATGGAAGGTTAGAAATAGGATGGAGATTATTGAAAGTATTGGGATCCAATCCAGGTTTTTTAAGGATTGGAGTGATAACTGCAGTTTTGAAAATAACTGGGACAGTTCCAGAGGAAAGAGAAGAGTGAATGATGGCAGAAATGAACGGAAGAAGTGACAAAATGCAAGATTTAACAAGCGCTGTAGGGAGAGGATCCAGTGAGCATGTAGAAGGCTTGGATTTATGGATAAGTTGGGCTATTTCAGAGGCAGGAGGAAGCTGAAAGACAGAAAAAGGTTGACTAGGCGGATAAGGTTCAGAGGAGGGAGAAAGAGGAGAGACAGGACAAAGTTGCTGATGAATTTTACTGATTTTATCGTTAAAAAAGAACATGAGAGAATTACATGTGTTGTCTGAGTAGAAGTGAGAGGGAAGAGAGTCAGGGGGGTGAAAAGTATTATTGAACAATGAAAACAGGATCTTTGTGTTACCTTTGTTAGAAGAAATGAGGCCAGAGTAATAAGAATGTTTAGTTAGTGAGATCAAGTTCTTGTAGTGTGATGTATGAGAAATGTACATGTCCCTGTGGATGGTAAGACTGGATTTTTTATAGAGTCGTTCAAGTTGACGACATTTGGCTTTGATGGTCCGAAGTTCAGAAGTAAACCAGGGGGCAGAATAAGTAAAGGTAACAGATCGAGTTTTAACTGGAGCAAGGGAGTTGAGAATATGGGTTAAGTGATGATTGTATTGAACAGTGAGTTGATCTGGAGTCAGAAGATGATCAGGGATCAGAGTGGAGGAAATATCAGTGGAAAGGGAATCCAAATTGATGTCTTTAATATTCCTGAACGAGATGAGCTGGGCTGTCTTAGTTGATGAAACACACAGAGGAATATGGAATGAAAGGAAAAAATGGTCAGAAAAGGTGAGTTCATCGGATTTGCAGTCAACAGGTGTAAGTCCAGAACAACAAATTAAGTCCAGTGTATGTCCTTTAATATGGGTGGAAAAATCAACATGCTGATTTAATCCAGAACTCTCCAGGAAGGATAAAAAATCAATGATGAGTGAAAGGTTAAGATTGTTAATATGGATATTAAAATCTCCCAATAAAATAATATTAGGTGACATGGCAGACAGTTGAGAGAGAAAGGCAGAAAATTCATTTAAAAAATCTTTGTGAGGTCTTGGGGGGCAATAAACAGTGGCAATGATGGTGGGGGTGGGTCCAGACAGTTTACACACAACGCTCTCAAAAGAGCTGACCTCAGGAACACTCACTGGCAAAACCTTCCAACTCTCACGATGAATTATCGCGAGACCACCCCCGCGACCGGAGCTGCGGGGTTGAGAGATGTAAACAAAGCCAGGTGGAGTGGAGTCATTGAGTTGTGAAAAGTCCAGAGGTTGTTGCCAAGTTTCGGTCAAATAGAGAAAGTCAAGCTTACAGTCGGTGAGGAGATCTTGGATGTGATGTCCTTTGTCTGTGAGAGAACGGATGTTGAGCAGACCAAAGTTGACAGACGTGGAGTTAGCAGATGGGTTAGCTGACCTGGCTAGGCTGGCTAACATGTTGCGATCTGAAGACCGGGTGGCTTTCCTGGGAGCTCGACGGTTGTTGGTCCAAAATGAGTGGATGGGTTTTGACCTGTCGAGCTGGAAGTTCCGGCGAGACCCACGGTGGATGTATCTCCGGCGGGGCAGGAAAGCGATGTCTGGGTGGAGACGCAGCATCACCGGCGAAGGATTGGGCTGGTGCCAACGCAGCCGAAGAATTTCATCAGCGGAGTATTGTAGAGCTGCCACAGGTTCAGTGAGGAGTAACAGGAGAGTCCATACAAGTAGAAACCAGGCGAAAAAATGACTGATCCACATCGTGAGGCGAAGGAGTCAAATGAGGGCCTGAAGCTGGTCGGTGTTTGACAGGTAAGCCAATATCAACTGACTTGATAGCACACAATCACACAATTTCCCCCTGGGAAAGATTATCAGTAGCTTCAGAAATGTGTCTTACCATCTCTATGCTGACGATATTCAACTGTACTGTTCCTTTTATTACTCAGAATTACACAAGTTAGCTGAATTAGTCAACTGTGTTTAACATATTAAGGCGTGGTTAGCTAACAACTGCCTTCAGTTAAATTCTAACAAGTCGGAAACTCTGATCATTGCCCCTGAACAGAAAGTTCCTTGGATCAAACAACACCTCGGTTCTCTGGGCTCCTCTTCTCAGCCGAACCTCAGAAACCTCGGTGTTCTGTTCGACCAGTCCATGTCTTTGGACAAACATTCAAAGCTTCTGGTAAAAAACTGCTTTTATCATCTGAGAAACATTTCTAAACTGAGGGCAATGTTATCCAGATCTGACCTGGAGATGATTATTCATGCTTTTATTTCTTCTCGTTTAGATTATTGTAATTCCCTTTTTACTTGTTTTAACAAAACTGCCGTCGCTCATCTCCAATTGGTCCAGAACTCTGCTGCGAGGCTTTTAACAGGAACTAACAGAAGGGCTCACATTACACCAGTTTTATCTTCTCTTCATTGGCTGCCTGTTGAATTTAAAATTAATTTTAAAATCTTAGTTTTGACTTATAGAGCTTTAAATGGACAGGCCCCCCAGTATATCACTGAAATGTTGATTCCTTATTCTCCAGCCCGCACCCTTCGGTCTTCAGCGCTGAACCTTCTTAAGGTTCCTAAGACCCGGTTTAAAACTCGGGGTGACCTGTCCTTTCAGGCTGTAGCCCCCCGCCTGTGGAATGCCCTGCCCCTGTCTCTCCGTGTGAACGTCTCTGTTGATTCTTTTAAAACGCAGCTTAAGACATTTTTATTTCGACAAGCTTTTAGTTAAATGTTTTACTGTTTTTTCCAGCTGTTTTTACTGTTTTTATTAATGAGTTGTTATTATTTTTATTTTATTTTAAGCCTTTATTTTTTATTGTTGTACAACACTTTGTGATTGTATCTATGATAAGTGCTATATAAATAAAGTTTACTTACTTACTTACTTACAATGGTCAAGTCCTCCACACAGATAGCAAGGACAAGGTCCAGCTGGGTAATTCTGGTGTTGATAAGGCTGGACCGGTTGCTGTTGAGGTGTTGGTGGGTGAGGTAATTTAGGGGCAGCACTATTAAGTGTCATCTGTGTTGCTGCTTGTAGCAGTGCGAGCTGGGCCTCTTCAGTTTTTCTCTGTTTTTTCTTCTGGGTGAAGTTTTGGTCAGCTGTGTGCTGATCCCAGGTGTGCCTGAGAAGCTCATTCAGCCAGACACCAGTTTTCCACCCAATGTAGGTGGATTGAACAGCTTTGCAGATAGGTGGGAGAAGTCCAGTCATCAGAGATTGGCAGAAAATATTCTCAAAAGACGTTGCTTGAGGGGCTTCATCTGGTCTCTGAACAGTGTCTGTGATGGTAGTGAAGCTTGGAGTTTGAGGATACGCTGCAGTGATGTGTTCTGTGATCCTTTCCATGTGCGTGAAGAACTGTTGGTTGTCCTTGTGATCTGTCTGGACGTTGACAATTCGATGTCCATCACGTACAGCAATTTCTTTCTGCAGACGGGCTTCTTCAGCTTTAAGTCGGGCTTCTTCAGCTTTAAGTTCCTCAGTTCTCTTGGGTTTTGGTGGTGGGAGCAGCTGAGCTTGACCTTTAATGGGTAGTTCTTGTGATACAGCAGTGCCATGGGAGACAGAGGTCCACAGGACTCTGGGTTATGTCAAGAAAGGGAGAGAGAGGAGAGAGACACATTTAATTTGTCCTTTAACGATCTATTTTCTTTTCCTGACTTAACATCTGAAGTATTTTGTGAATTTGTCATTGTCTCATTCTTTGGAGCCAGTTTGGTTGCTTTTTCAACTTTCTTAGTCATTTGATAGGTCCTGGACTCTGTTTTTTGTGTTAATGATTTTGACTGATTTTTCCATAATTTAAACGCTTGCTCATGATTGTGCATGGCTACAAAAATATCCTGTGGTATTTTCTTCATATTACACATTTTTTATTTCTGTCTTAACAACTGTTCTTCTAATTTTTGAATCTCTTCTGGGTCAAAAAAAAACATCCAGTCATCCATTTTCTTCCGCTTATCTGGGGTCGGGTCGCGGGGGTAAGCCTAAGTAGGGAGGCCCAGACTTCCCTCTCCCCAGCCTCTTGGGCCAGCTCTTCCCAGGGGGAATCCCGAGGCATTCCCAGGCCAGCCGAGAAACATGGTCCCTCCAGCGTGTCCTGGGTCTTCTTCTGGGCCTCCTTCCGGTGGGATGTGTCCGGAACACCTCACCAGGGAGGCGTCCAGGAGGCATCCTAAACAGATGCCCAAGCCACCTCAACTGGCTCCTCTCGATGTGGAGAAGCAGCGGCTCTACTCTGAGTCCCTCCCGGATGATCGAGCTTCTCACCCTATCTCTAAGGGAGCGCCCAGACACTCTGCAGAGAAAACTCATTTCGGCCGCTTGTATCCGAGATCTCATTCTTTCGGGCACAACCCAAAGCTCGTGACCATAGATGAGGGTAGGAACGTAGATCGATTGGTAAATTGAGAGCTTTGCCTATTGACTCAGCTCTCTCTTCACCATGACAGACCTATACAGCGCCCGCTTCACTGTAGACGCTGCACCTATCAGCCTATCGATCTCACGCTCCATTTTTCCCTCATTTGTGAACAAGACCCAAAGATACTTGAACTCCTCCACTTGGGGTAGGACCTCCTCCCGTACGGGCCACCAATATGTAGTATGACATATCCTGAGATATATTCATACACTAAACGGGTTCACTCATCTTTCTGGACTGTGTGATGTTCGTGCGTTGAATTCAACAGAAATGTGGACGTGAGACGTTAATTATCTTTGACTCACCAAGCGAGTGGGTCTTTTATTAACAGAATCAGGTTTAACACATCACACATTTACATTAATTTGGCAGAATATGAAAACAACAACATAATTAATCAGCTTTACAACCAGGAAACCATACGGCCATGATTTTCCGTTGCTTCACCACAGACATTAATGAAAACATCTGGATTAATTTTCTAGCAGAAAGGAGAGTTTAAAGATGGAAAATTGAGATTTATCTTACAGAGAGATGTGTGAGGGAATTTATCTGTTTTAACCAGAACGTGCACGCTCTTTCGAAATCAGCTTGTCCCACAGTACACTTTTGGTGAAGGTCGACTTTTACCTTTTCTGAAGATAGATCAGTTCCGGCATGGAGTCTCACTTCCAACCACTGTTCAGCGTCTCAGTGAGAACAGCCAAATACCTCGAGAGCCGTGCGAGGTTATCCAAACAGAAGTTATAATTCCCAAAATCGTCTCTGGTTCAGCTTGTTTGGTTTAGCAGCATCCATGAATGCCTGCGTTTGCATTCACGAACTCCCAAACTCTCTGCCTTCTGGATCCCAAAACTCCTGAACTCTACTTTGAACTAGGAAGTGCCGATATTTAAATGGGCTCCACTTCCGGTTCGTTTGAGAGCCTCTGATTGGTGGATGGACCAGAACAGAGGTGTGGTTTGTGATGTAAGGTGTTATGGAAAGTCAAGGATAGAGATTAAGATTGTTTAAGAACAGACAGAAAGATTGTTGGAGAAAACCAGTCTTCGTGGTGCCACCTCTCCTGTATCTTGCTGTAAAAGTTAAACATGACATTTCTTTTCAGTAAACTTTATAGTTGACCGAAGCTTGAACTTTAACACACTTACAACTTTGCTCATTGAAGACAGAAAAATCAAGAAATTGAATCATTACTCTCTAACGTTCTCTAACTTGATTTCACTTTGAACTGAGGACTAAAAATCATTACTACTGTTTAAGTAAATAAAAATGAGTAGTTCACTTCAACATGTAAACATTGTTTGAACTAACACAATTTGATTATCAAACATTTGTAAAATAGTAATGATCATAGAGAATTGTCTTTTCCACTTGATTAATTCAAGAAAGAAAGTCTCAGGATCGATCAACCTGTATTTCTGGATGCAAATCAATGAAATGACAGTTTCTGACCATATGATCCTAAGGTCATTGATTTGACATCAGGTCAAGTTCACTACACCAGAGAGGGCACTCTACCCTTTTCTGGCTCAAGACCATGGCCTCGGATTTGGAGGAACTGATCTTCATCCCGGCCACGTCGTATTCGGCTGCGAACCACTCCAGCGAAAGCTGTAGATCACGATCTGATGAATGCAACAAGACTACATCATCTGCAAACAGCAGAGATGCAATCCTAAGGCCACCAAAACGGATCCCCTCAACACCTTGGATGCACCTAGAAATTCTGTCCATAAAAGTTATGAACAGAATCAGTGACAAAGGGCAACCTTGGCGGAGTCCAACTCTCACTGGGAACAAGCCCGACTTACTGCCGGCAATGCGGACCAGGCTCTGACACCGGTCATACAGGGACCTAACAGCCCATATCAAAGGGCCCGGTACCCCATACTCCCAGAGTACCCCCCACAGGGCCCCCCGAGGGACGCGGTCGAACGCCTTCTCCAAGTCCACAAAGCACATGTAGACTGGTTGGGCAAACTCCCACGCACCCTCCAGGACCCTGCTGAGAGTGTAGAGCTGGTCCAGTGTTCCACGGCCAGGACGAAAACCGCACTGCTCCTCCTGAATCAGAGGTCGACTATCCGATGGACCCTCCTTTCCAGAACCCCCAAATAGACCTTACCTGGGAGGCTTAAGAGCGTGATTCCCCTGTAGTTGGATCACACTCTACGGTCCCTCTTTTTGTATAGGGGGACCACCACCCCGGTCTGCCAATCTAGGGGAACTTCCCCCGATGTCCACGCAATATTGCAGAGTCACGTAAGCCAACAAAACCCTACAACATCCAGAGCCTTAAGGAACTCTGGGCGGATCTCATCTACCCCTGGGGCCCTGCCACCGAGGAGCTTTTTAACCACCTCGGTGACCTCAGCACCAGAGATTGGAGGGCCCGACCCAGAGTCCCCAGGCTCCGCTTCCTCAGTGGAAGACGTGCTGTGGGATTGAGGAGGTCTTCAATGTATTCCACCCACCGACCTGCAACATCCCGAGTTGAGGTCAGCAGCACACCACTCCCACTATAAACAGTGTTGGTGGCGTACTGCTTTCCCCCCGAGACGCCGGATGGTGGACCAGAATCGCCTCGAAGCCATGCGGAAGTCATTCTCCATGGCCTCTCCGAACTCCTCCCATGCCCGAGTTTTTGTCTCAGCAACCACCCGAGCCGCATGTCGCTTGGACTGCCGGTACCCATCAGCATCTTCTGGGGTCCCACAGGCCAAAAAGGCCCAATAGGACTCCTTCTTCAGCCTGACAGCATCCCTCACCGACGGTGTCCACCATCGGGTTTGAGGGTTGCCGCCGTGACAGGTACCGACAACCTTGCGGCTGCAGCTCCGGTAAGCCGCCTTGACAATAGAGGCACGAAACATGGTCCACTGAGACTCAATGTCCCCCACCTCCCTCGGAACATGTTCGAAGTTCTCCCAGAGGTGGGAGTTAAAACTTTGTCTCACAGGAGACTCTGCCAGACGTTCCCAGCAAACCCTCACAATATGTTTGGGTCTGCCAGGTCTGACCAGCATCCTCCCCCACCATCGGAGCCAACTCACCACCAGGTAGTGATCAGTGGACAACTCCGCCCCTCTCTTCACCCGAGTGTCCAAGACATGTGGCCGCAGATCAGATGAGACGATGACAAAGTCAATCATCGAACTGCGGCCTAGGGTGTCCTGGTGCCAAGAGCACATATGGACACCCTTACGCTTGAACATGGTGTTCGTTATGGACAATCCATGATGAGCACAGAAGTCCAACAACAGAACACCATTCGGGATCAGATCAGGGGGGCCGTTCCTCCCAACCACACCCCTCCAGGTCTCACTGTCATTGCCCATATGAGCATTGAAGTCCCCCAGCAGAACAAGGGAGTCCCCAGGAGGTGCACTTTCCAGTACCCCCTCCAAAGACTCCAAAAAGGGTGGATAATCTGAACTGCTGTTTGGTGCATAAGCGCAAACGACAATCAGAACCCGTCCCCCCACACATAGGCGGAGGGAGGCCACCCTCTCATTCACCGGGGTGAACCCCAATACACAGGCACCAAGTTGGGGGGCAATAAGTATCCAGAGAGTCCTTCACTAAGGGCTTCTCCTGACAACACACATGCAAATTAAAGTCACCAATAAACAAAAAGTGAGTGTATCTCTGTGTGATATCAGCCAAAAAGTCAGATAATTCATTTATGAAGTCCTTAGAACGAGGTGGGCGATAGACGAGCGTGCACAGAACCGTAGGACAGTGTCCGAGTTCAAAGGCGCTCAGCTCAAAGCTGGCGTGGGACACAGGGATGGACAACTGTTTACAGGCCAAGTTTGCTTTAAAAACTGTTAATAATCCCCCCCCCCCCCCCCCCCCTGCGCCGACCTGATGGCCGCGGGGCATTGAAACACAGACAGTCCGGGGTAGTAGTTCCACCAAGGCGTTGGACTCACCATCAGAAATCCAAGATTCCGTGACGAACAGAAAATCCAACTCCTGATCTTTAAAAAAGTCATTGAGGATAAACGTCTTGTTGGAAACAGACCTTGCGTTGATTAAACACATCCTGATATTGTCCAACACAGGCACAGCCGTGGATGGAGACGCGTGCGCCAGCGGGCGCAGGTTATGAAGAACAGCTCCTCCTGGTCTGCTGGTGGGGCACACAGGTAAACAACTCCAAGTGTTTCCATGGACTGAGCGCGCGGGCAGCTGGCCAGCAGCCGGGCCCCGGGAGTACCACGGGTTAGAGAGGAGATGATCAGATCCAGAGCGAGTCCTGATAGAATAATCCACACTTTGCCTCAGTTTCACCAAAATCCCTGCAAGCTTCCCACGACGTCTGTGACGTTTCCTCCATGGAGAAAGGCCAGGGTCATGCAGAAGGAATGCAGGAATCTCAGATAGGACCGGTGGGGGAGAGTGCTGGCTGCTGCTCAAAAACTCCGCGGGAATTTCAGCAAATGTACGGAGCTCCAAAAGTGCCCGACGATCATCCTGAAAATATGACTCGGCACACTGCACAAACCATTGTAAAAATAACAAAAATAAAATACAAGCAGAGAGCGAGAGACGGGCAGCCC
>NW_023618778.1:18709-28083 GCF_014905685.2 Nematolebias whitei
AACAGAAAATCCAACTCCTCATCTTTAAAAAAGTCATTGAGGATAAACGTCTTGTTGGAAACAGACCTTGCGTTGATTAAACACATCCTGATATTGTCCAACACAGGCACAGCCGTGGATGGAGACGCGTGCGCCAGCGGGCGCAGGTTATGAAGAACAGCTCCTCCTGGTCTGCTGGTGGGGCACACAGGTAAACAACTCCAAGTGTTTCCATGGACTGAGCGCGCGGGCAGCTGGCCAGCAGCCGGGCCCCGGGAGTACCACGGGTTAGAGAGGAGATGATCAGATCCAGAGCGAGTCCTGATAGAATAATCCACACTTTGCCTCAGTTTCACCAAAATCCCTGCAAGCTTCCCACGACGTCTGTGACGTTTCCTCCATGGAGAAAGGCCAGGGTCATGCAGAAGGAATGCAGGAATCTCAGATAGGACCGGTGGGGGAGAGTGCTGGCTGCTGCTCAAAAACTCCGCGGGAATTTCAGCAAATGTACGGAGCTCCAAAAGTGCCCGACGATCATCCTGAAAATATGACTCGGCACACTGCACAAACCATTGTAAAAATAACAAAAATAAAATACAAGCAGAGAGCGAGAGACGGGCAGCCCTACACACCGGCGCCATCTTGAAAACCAAGTATGTCCACTCCTGCTCGGTGCCTCTCACCAGGGGCAACTCCAGAGTGGAAGAGTGTCCAGCCCCTCTCAAGGAAACTGGTTCCCAAGCCATGCATAGAGGTGAGTCCGACTATTTCTAGCCGGAACCTCTCAGCCTCACACACCAGCTCAGGCTCCTTCCCCACCAGTGAGGTGACGTTCCACGTCCCAATAGCCAGCTTCTGTAGCCGAGGATCAGACCACCAGGGTCCCCGCCCTCGGCCACCACCCATCCCACATTGCACCCGACCCCTTTGGCCCCTCCCACAGGTGGTGAGCCCATGGGAAGGGGGACCCACGTCGCTTCTTCGGGCTGTGCCCAGCCGAGCTCCATGGGTAAAAGCCCGGCCACCAGGCACTAGCCCGTGTGCCCCACCTCCAGGCCTGGCTCCAGAGTGGGGCCCCGGTGACCCAAGTCCGGGCAAGGGAACATTAAGTCCTTTGTTCCAAATATTCCAAATATTCTATTCCTTTACACCTCCAACCTGGGAAGTTTATCATATTATTCTGTTGTAGGATGTCAGGGTTGTTCCAGATGGGTGTACATCTGCATGGAATTAGTGAAGACTGTCATTTTAAGAAACTCCCACCAAGCTGTCAGAGAGGAGCTGATATTGATGCTTTTAAAGCATTCCTGTCATTTTATGTTTGAGCTAATGAATGGAATGTCCGAGATCATTATATTATTGCAAAAAGTCTGTTCTACGTCTAGCCAGGGTTCATCAATGGGTGTGTGTTTGATCCATCTTGAGATGTATTCTAGCCTGTTGGCTAGAAAGTAATAATAGAAATTGGGTAGCTCTAGTCCTCCTTTATCTTTAGGCTTCTGTAGTGTTTTTAGTTTAATCTGTGGGGGTTTATCTTTCCAGAGAAATTTAGAGATGGAGGAGTCCAGGGATCTAAACCAGTCAGATGATGGTTTATTTGGGATCATTGAGAATAGATAGTTTATTATAGGCAAAACAATCATTTCTATTGAAGCAATTCTTCCCATGAGAGACAAGGGTAGAGATTTCCATCTAGCAAGATCATCCTCAATTTTCTTTAAAAGTGGGATGTGGTTTAGTTTTGTTAAATCTGCCAGTCTAGGAGAGACTTTGATACCCAAGTACGTAATAATCCCTGACTACAGTTATGTAGTAAGTGAATTGTTGAAATAGCAATTAATTGGTAGAACTGTGGATTTTATTCAGTTTATAGAGTAATCTGAAACTCTTGAAAAAGAGTTATCAATCCAATAACCTGAGAGAGGGAGGTTTGTGAATGCTGGAGGAAGAGCAACACATCATCAGCATATAGACTGATTTTATGCTCTATGTTCTTGCATTTTCAAAAAAAAACAAAAAAACTCTAGTATGCTTTTTTATAACTGTTTATTGTTGTTGCTGTTGTCCATTGTTGTCATCTTTCTTTGTTGAAATCAGGTCTCTCTTGCAAATGAGTCCTCGAGGCTCAATGGGATTTACCTGTATAAATAAAGGTTGATTGATTTTATGCCTTTAATATCTGTAGTTTGCCTGATTGCTGCGGCTAGCGGTTCGATGAAAATAGCAAACAGTGAGGGGGAGAGTGGACATCCCTGCCTGGTGCCCCTTTGCAGAAGAAATCTAGCAGATATTTGATTATTTGTCCTAATGCATGCTGATGGGGAAGTGTATAATATTTTTAAGCAGTTTATGAAATAATTTCCAAAACCAAATTTATGCAAGGCTGAAAATAAAAATTTCCAGTTAACTCTATCAAAAGCTTTTTCTACATCTAGAGAGAATATTGCAGTTTCAATATTTTTACTGTAAGAATAATCTATTAAATTAAATAACCTGCGTGAATTTGTGGATGAATGCCTCCCCTTCATAAAACCAGTTTGGTCAGGATGTATTATGAGAGGAGTTATTTTTTCCAATCTTTTTGAGAGGGCTTTACAAATTATATTAAGATCAACATTGATATGAGATATGGGACGATAACTGGTAGGTAATACAGGATCTTTGCCTGGTTTTAACAGGAGACTAATGTTGGCTGAGTTTATATTTTCTGGAAGTCTGTTATTTTTCTCAGTTTCCTGTAGCATTCTGTGAAATAGTGGTGCCAGGATATTCCAGAATTCTTTGTAGAACTTTGCTGGAAATCCATCTGGACCCGGAGCTTTTTTATTGGACATGCTTTTGAGGGCTTCCTGGAGTTCCACTGGTGTCAGTGGTGAGTCCAGCTCCATTGATTGACTATCTGATAATTTAGGAAGTGTTATTTTATCCAGGAATTGATCAATTTCATTATCTGATGGGTTTATCTGGGGTGAGTATAAAGCTTTATAAAAATCTCTGAAAATGCTGTTTATTCTTTCAGGATCATAAACTATATTCCCAGTCAAGTCTTTAACACCATGAATAGTTGTTTTTTCCTTATTTATTTTAAGCTGTTTAGCTAGAAAGCTACCTGATTTATTGTTCTGCTCAAAATTTTCTTTTCTGAGTCTTTGTATTAAGAATTGAGTTTTTTTGTTAATAAGTTCATTTAATTCTAATTTTGCTTTACGCATTTTCTCCAGCATGTCTTTATCTTGGGAGGCTTCTAACAATTTAATGGTTTCTTCTAATAACTGAATATGTTTATTTTCTTTTTTCTTCTTATGTGATGAGAATGAGATTATTTTACCTCTCATCACTGCTTTCCCTGCCTCCCAGAGAATAGATGCTGATGTTCCAGGCAAGTCATTATACTCCAGATAAGAAGCCCACTCTTCTGTAAAATATTTGATAAAATCTTCATCTTCAAGCAATGATATATTAAATCTCCAGTTTATACTTTTTGGGATTTATTTTCTGTTTGCTAGAGTTAAAGAGACAGGAGCATGATCACTGACAGCTATAGGGTGTATCTCAGTGTCTGAGATGTCCGTCAACAACGAGCTGCTGACTAAAAAATAATCCAGATGAGAGTAAGAGTGATGGACAGAAGAGAAGAAAGTATACTCCCTACGGTTTGGGCTGTTAAAGACGGGAGCTGGCTGCTGGGCCACCAGATCCGGAAACCCCCTCCAGTCTGCGTTTTTACCCCCGGCTCGAACCTCCCTCAGAAGTGGCAACTCATGCTAACAAATAAATCAAGGAAACGTCCATTGAGTTTTATCAATTATATTAAAAAAGGCAGGAGAAGATTACATTTTCACTGCGCTGGACCCTACACAATCCTGTGACGCGTTCACAGAACCGGAAGAGCCCCGAAGTCCCGTGTCGTCACTCATTTATGGGGTCTTAGACTCCGCCTTTCGCAGAAGGGGAGCTCAGCCTATCAGTGTATGAGGGGGTGTGACTAAGTGTGGTTTTATGTGGACTGACGTGTAAGGAAAACATAAGACGGTGCTTTAAAGCCTTCTTACGTGATGTGGCAAGCTGATTAAACTATTTTTTGACAGATATTGAATTATCATGGAGACTCTCTTAAGAGTTTGCTGGTCCAGTTTAACCCAGTCAGAACCGGGCCATAATTTCATTATAATCCCGTCTCTGAGCAGATCTGAACGTAGGACCAGTCTAAATAGGAAATATCTTAACAGTGTGAAGAGATCGCCATGTATCGCAAAGTCCGTAATCACTCATGTACTGTTTAACTATATTTATGGACTGCCAACTGCGCTGAGTTCCTGCTCTAATTCTTCATTTAGACCAAAGTTGAAGTCACCTCCAAGTATAAGTGAGTAATCCAAGTGATCAGACAGTGCTGAGAAAAAATCATGAAAAAAAGAGGTGTCATCAACATTTGGGGCATATATGCTGACAATACACAGCTTGTAGTTATTTATACAAAGTTGTATTATTAAATATCTACCCTCTGGATCTGTAACTGTGTCTAGTACTGTAAAATTAACATTTTAGTGTATTAATATTGCCACTCCCCTTTGCCTTGAGTTATAGCAGGCATAAAACACATCAGGAAAGTCAGGTGATTTAAGATCATCTGCAGTTGTAATAGATTTATGAGTCTCTTGTAAAAAGACAACATCTGCCTGTAATATTTTAAGCTGGTTTAAAATTTCTAATCTTTTTTGTTGAGTACTGGTTCCATTGCCATTCCAAGTCACAAACCTTAATGTGCCCATATTTGTACGTGAGTAGCTAAAGTTGACCAGCGCATGTCACCATAGAGACAAACAGATCCAACTAAAATCACAGTTATTGCTTGAGATTGTTTAGATGTTTAGAAACACACAGTGATTCACCCACGCACACACTGGAGGTTTGTTTTTGGGTGAAGCACGGTGACATCTCTTACATGGTGTATGCTAGCTCAGGCAGCATGAAATGTTCTGAATATGGGGATGTGGGTCACAAACGCATCGCTTGTCCCCACCATCAGCAGGCCGGGGGGGCTCACTGTGAAAGACATGGCTGCTGGGGGGGGGGGGGGGGCAGCGATGAGAGGAGCACACGCTCTGAAGCTGCTCCTCCAGCAACCATCGAGGCTGAATCCATGAGGGATTCTGCTGAGGCTGCCGGTCCGTTCCAGGCTGCCGGTCCTGCAGCCTCCGGGACCGGTTTTTCCGTGGCTTCCCAGGCTGTGGACACCACGGCCGTATGCAGCTCTGTGGTGGCCGGGGGCACAGCCCCCGCCCCCCGCTGACAGCTTCATGAACAAAAGTCATGAAGTTCATAGTATTGTTGAATCAGTGCGTGAGCTCAGGAGCTCAGTAGCTCCATTTGTTGATGTCTCCACACCTGAAATATTAAATATTGAGGCAGTGACTGAAAAAACTGCTGGATCAAAATGTAATGCTGACACCAGTTGTGAAGTCTTAAAGTTTGTTACTGACCACCCTCTTAAAGCAAAACAAAAAACAAGGAATATTAATATTGAACAACCTGAACAAGACATGTCTGAGTCGAGCAGTCTGGAGATGGTGATAAGTGTAGTGAACTCGGGCTCTGACCAAAACCTGCCTCTGAGGACCTTCATGGAACAGGAACTGTTATTTCATTGATTTGAAACCAGAAATACAAATTAGCTCATCCAGAGACTGTCTAATTGTATCCTGAAGTAATCAATTGAAAGAACACACTTCTTTTATATTATCATTACTATTTTACAATATCTTGATAAATCAAAAGCGTGTTTAGTTCATACCATTTCTAAATGTTGAAGTGAACCACTCATTTTAAATCAACTGTGAAACAGCATTAATGATTTTTTAATCCTCATTTAAATTAGAAATCAAGTTAAATGTCTATTTTACAAAGTAATTATGCATTTTTGATCTGTCTAAATGAGAAGTAGTGATGTTGGTCGAAAGTCAGAAAGAAGTTATTAGAATGAAGTGTCGTGATTTTAAACCTAGCAGACAGTAAATAAGAATCTACTGGCACGTGCTTCCTCCCACTTCACCATAACATGTCTTCTGTCTGTATGGGACGTTTCTAAAACATTCCTGCTGTTTTCTTGACTTGCAATGACCCTCTGACATCACTAGAACCACCCCCTGTTGGTTGCTTCACCCAATCAGGAAGTCCTGAGGTGACGGGAAGTGAGAACTCTTTAAGAGTCCACACTTCCTGGAACTTCGATCAACTGGGTCTGTCAGTCAGTCGGTCAAGTCTCCAGAGCTTCTCAAGCAGGTCTCTGATGAAGTCTAGTCTTGAAATTAGTCTTAGGAGCCTGTGATGGATCCTTCCACATCTGAGTGGAACCTCTTATGGACTCACAGCTTGCTGTGTATCCACTGAAGGATTTGGGGTGTTCAAAATGACCCGAGCACAGAATTTCAGGAGAACTTCACCTTAGTATAAAAGATTTAATTGAGATTTAACTTTGGTTAAAGTATGCAGATATTACATGTAATCAGAATGCATTCTGAGGAAATAGTCAGAGCCAACCTTGCCTGGTCAATCAGCCTCCTGTTTGTTCAACCAAACTCTGTGTCTGAGCGAGATTTATAGGTTTGTCATGTCCCGCCCTTTCGGGTTCAGACAGACTTGTGATTGGATGTCAAAATCTCTTGATAGTCCGAGTGACACCATGTTCAGCCACTCAGGAGCAGATTTTATCTCCAGGGTTACTCCGAAAGCCCCAGACGGCCTCGCTCATTCTTCTACTGATAAGGGTTGATTTACGAGCTTTGTTTTGGAACGCAGGACACTTACTCTGGCTCTCGTCTGTGTAAAGTGTAGCATATACGTTACATATATGGATATTTATTTGAGTTGGTTACTGAGAGTTAAATCAGAAGAGTCTGGGTTTGACTGCTAGAGGGAAGTGGTACCTTGTAAAAACACACAGACAACCATATAGTGCAAAAAAGTTAATTATATTATATAATATTTACAAAAATCTATATATACACACACAGACAAGTACTTGAAAGGTTTCAAAACAAGAAATCTCTACAATTGTTTTTGCTTAGCCAAGAAAGAAAAAACAGATTTCACAGTTCAACTCCTTGATGGGAGTAAGATGGATTGTTGGAAAGGATCCAATTCAGTTCAGTTCAGTCCAGAAAGAGAATGTGGATGTGGCTGTAGGCTTAAACACCTCCTACCAGACTGGAAGGAGTTGAGGGGATTCAATAGTTCTCCTGGTTCATTGTAGGTTAGCTCGCCAGTCTGGTCAGCTCGACAACAGACACAATCCGGAATCAGGATCAACATCAGAATCAGGAATCAGGAATCAGGAACCTGGCCAGTTCCCACGGTTAAAACATATGATCAGCAGAAGGTTTCTGTCCCACAAATACACATCTAAGAGTTGAGAGGCATATCAGTCAGATGTGGCAAACATAGCATTAGATAGAGGCTTACAAATAACTTGAAGCCTACCTGCAGCAGCAGCTGTAAAGCCTCTCCCACTTTTCCTGATGAGCACCAGCTGACTTAATGAGACACTCATGGTTGCATATTGCTACCAGTCAGGTAATAATGAAACCATGCGAGAACAAACACATTGAATGGTGTTTGTTCTTGCTTGTTTCCTTTTTACTCAAGAAAATTAAAGGAAAGGAGGACTTTTTCCAAATAAAATTTTTGAAATTAATGAAATAATTAATAAATAATTCTTTAAGAAATTACTTCTTGGGAACCTAATTTCAACCACAAAAAAATAAAATGTAAGGGGGAAAAATGCTATTATAATAAATAACAAAATTATTCTGATAGGAATGGAGAAAATTACTCCGGTTACATCCTCCCCTCTTAAATTTATGCACGTCCCGTTGCATGGTTAATAAAATTCACCTTTTTCTAAATATTTTTATTAGAAACTTGACTGAGAGCCTCAGTGTATACATTCACCAAACTATGTTGGTTTTTTTTTTTGTTTGGTTTTTTTATTAGAACAATACAAACACAAAAAGACATACAAAGACAGTCACAATGACCACTTCACAATCAACAAACTTTCCAGAAAATATACATACAAAAAAACCTCCCCAACAATATCCCGAGCAAAACCACAACATCTTAGTGCATTCTAAAAACTATTAACAACAAATTATAGGCGAGTAATCAGGGATAGAAAAATAATATTAACATCACAATAAAATAAAAACAAAAATAAAATAAAAACGTGGGGTTTATACCAACTTAAATTCTGATATTATTGAGAAAAGTTTTACTGCTGGGGTTGTATTAATTTTTTTCAAAGATTTACAAAATAATAATAAATCATTTTTTAATGCTTTTACAGCTGGAAGACATTTTGTAAAACGACATTTATGAATGTAAAATTTTGCAAACAGTATAATATTATTAATCAAATATTCAACTTTTTTATTCCTTATTGAAATTCCAAATTTTATTCCATTCTAGGAAAATGGTTCAACTTGGAGAGATTTAGATATCAACCAGTTATATATTTCTTTCCAAAGATTATTTACAATTTCACACTCGTAGAACAAATGTTCTGTTGATTCCGATAATGATTTACAAAAACGACACTCCTCCATTTCAAATTTAAAAATTCTTTTAATGAATTCCTGTGAAGGGTAAATATCATTTAGAATTTTAAAGTGGATTTCTTTAAATTTAGGAGGGATTGGAAATTTCAAAAATTTAGTTCTAATTTAACAAATTTCTTGTTTGTTAAAGTTTTTTAAGTAATATGTTCTTTTAGAGGACCCAGGGTATATTTCTTCAATTAGGAGTTTTCTCAAAACCAGGTTATTGCACTTTTTATCTACAAAGTTTATGTTATTAATTATTATTTTATGTAATCTAGGTATTGGAGTCTGATCTAAATTATTCTTGATTAAATGAATCATAGCCCTTGGAATATTATCAACCACATTTCTGTAATCCTCCGGTGTACATATTATTCTATATTTATTACTGAATTCCTCATATTTTAACAAATCCCCTTCATCATTCATCAAATGAACAACAGACCAAACTTGTTTTTCCATCCATCCCTCCATAAATATTGATTTTCTTCTCCTTAGAATCACCCTGTTGTTCCACAGTGGGACATTATGTGGACTAAAGTTATGCTTGTAAACCATTTTCCAGTAGAACAGGACCTGTTGATGAAAGGCAGAGAATTTCACGGGTAACTTGGAAACCTCAAAGTCACATTTCAAAAGGAAATCTAGGCCACCTAATTTTCTAAATACAAATTTAGGTAAAGAGAACCAAATATCTTCACTACTTCTTAGAAATGACTGAAGCCATCTTAGTTTTAGAGCACCGTTCATTGTTTCAAAATCAATCGCTTTTATTCCTCCCTCCTCATAACTTTTAAT
>NW_023618779.1:0-27782 GCF_014905685.2 Nematolebias whitei
TCCACTAAATTTTAGACGTTATTCTTACAACATTTATTTTGTCACATTTTATGTCAAGTTTTCTTCCTTTTTTGATCAATGGGAAGACAAGATACACCGATAGAGCAAATTACTCTGTGGATACTAAATGAGTTTGAAGTTGTGTGTTCAGTCTGGCTCAGCTGAATACATTAGTTATTTCTAAATATTTATGAATATTTGTAGACTCATCTTAGCTGAGGATAAATGAGCTGATGGCTTGTTGTATTGAGCCTATAGCTTTAGGAAGCACACGCTGCATGAGGAACATTTGGACACATTCTGTAACAGCAGCAATTTGAACCATTGTATCCAGGTGGTACAAGTGCAAATGGGGGCAATCAGTTTGCACATTGAGACAGTATATTTGATTTAGATGCAGGACGTGAGGAGGGTGAAAGCTAGAGGGCTGACATTCAAATTAAGGTTTGCAAGCAGAGTTTTAAAATGAGGTAAATTGAAGCCCTTTGAGCAGCTGAATGTCCTGCACATGGCTCTTCTCACTTCTGTCTTTTGTTCCAGCTGATGTCCGGGGGCCCTTCTTCCACACTTGCTGCACGGCGGCACCACGCTGCATTTTAATTTCTCTTGTTTTTGGGCAGCAGACCCCATCGCTGTCAAAGGCCCAAATAATAACCTTTTATTGGTGCACACGGTGCAGCTTGCTGATTCTCTACAATAAAGACGCTGTAGAAACAGAAAGGGGATAAAAAAGAGGCCTTGGTGCCCCTTTGCTGTAATTTAGGGCGCTCTTATCCGTGCCATCAGCTCAGATTGTAATTCAAGAAGCAACAGTGTGGAGGGTCTGGTCCTTTTTTATGCACAGCCATTATTGGGGCAGTGAGATGCAGTAGTGGCTTTTAGCACAGGAGATGCCAGACATAGATGGGTTGTCCAAGTGTTTTACAATTGAATGTGCTAAACCGCTGCCACTGTGTAGCCACACAGGCAGCCAGCGAATGGCCCTGATTCAGGTTTGTCTCTCCCCCTCCTGCTGTCCTCTGCTCTGGGCCTCACTGATGGGCAGAGAGGACTGAGCTGTTATCCCCTCTGGTAATTACCACCATTAAAGCTAATCCTGGTCCAATTCAGGCTGCTTTTGTTTTGAGCTTTATCTCTTCAGAGCTGGAGAGTTTCTCCTTTCAGAGCAGCGCACAAAGACACAGTTTTTAGAGTTGGTAATTATCTGTTATATCCCCTCTGCTGGGAATAGGATGAAAAGTACTCGAGATGGACAGGAGCATATCTCCTCTCTTTCTTTTCCATTCACACTCTCCATCTTCTTTCGCCATCGCACACATTTTCCGCTCTCCCGTCCACTTTCACCCCCCCCCCCCAATTCTCCTCTCAGGATGACGAGGAAGATAATTGTTAAATTCTGCAGCGAATGTTATTGAGAGATTAACGAGATTGAGCATGAATTTATCAATCTCTGTGACAATACCGCAATAAATGTAATTACAGTCAGTACTTATTAGCATGATGGTAACGTTGGTCCTCTAATTTTCTGCTGTAATTGCAGCTCTATTTTTATGAGGTGTTAACTGCTATTAATCACGCTGATGATTTAGTAAATGTAGCGCAAAAATTTCCATTCACTTCCATTTCCTCTGACCTATCTGACTGCACATCTGTCTGTTATCGAAAGAATTAAAGATCATCGTCACATAAAAGACAAGGGAGAGACAGAAAAGAGATCATTCCACCCAGAACTTGTTTTACTGTAATTATTTTAAATCTTTTATTCCTTGCATAAAATTTAATTTCCAAGATTTTATTATCTACATTTTTGTCTGACTTTTTATGACTTTTTACAAATTGCCAATTGTCCAAGTGACACCGTGAAGCTAGAAATAGATCCACTCAGCTTGATAAATAATGCTATGTGTGTCTGATAGAAGGTCTGTTACATTAATTACTGTGACAAGCAGGATATCATGCCACATGCACCCTGTTAATGCTGGAACCAGTATTCTACCCATCATACTAGTTGACTATCATACACTGGTTTTCCACCCCTGTATGAGAGGACTGGGTGCCAAAGCACAGCTTTAATAAGCTACCCATACCAACAACATGGTGTGATAGGCAGCATGGGTCCAAATGCCCTTGTTATATCCTGCAGCACACTCCACCAGCTTTCTTCCAACATGTCATCACTTTGTTTCACTTGCCTACTCAGAGCTCATCTCAAGTCCAGATGGCGCTTCACTTCCTGGTCTCGGACCCGCTGCGTTGGGACCTGCTCTGATTGGCCAGACCACCTGTTTTCTCGCTGCCTGAGAAATGATTGACAGGTGCCTTCCTCGAACACAACACCGCTGACTTTTTATCGTTGAGTGGGGAGCACTCGAGGAGTCACACTTCCCGCTGCACGCTTCGTGGCATGACATCATTAGATGCTCTGGATCAGACAGATGTTCGTTGTACCTGGTGCTCTTACGGCTCATTCTGCAGTCGGTGTAAATCACAACAATTAGGCTCTGCGTGCTCTCTACAAATCAAAACTGGGTGCAGACGTTGCGTGTTTGTTGGAGTGGTAAATCAAGGCCTGATTTCAGAATGTGACAATCATTTAGACACGATGAAGTCACAAACAAGTTTATTTTTGAATCACAGCATCAAATAATTACACACCAGCTACATATGAAACCACAAGGAGAATCCTTTCTGCTCTGCTGTAATCAAAAACTCAGAGCAGCAGAAATAAACAAAGTTGCATTATTGTGTGAATGTTTATGAAGCATTCACTTTATTGTGATCCATTTTTCTTCTGTACATTTTTCAGCATCTTTCTCATTCCACAATGTTTGTGCTATTTCAACAAATTATATTAAAACATTCAGCTCTTTTAGGACAATCCTGCTATGACATTTGGTATTGATGCAACTTTAGCTTTTTGAAATATTTAGTCTTTTTTTGCCACTTTTTTTTCTCATAGAAAATTAATTGAGCTCATTTTACATCCTTCAGATCTTTAGATCTGTTTACAACCTTTTACTGCTCCTTTCACATTTTCTTCTGCTTCAGCTTCTTTCAGCTTCCTTGTGCAAATTTATTCAATATGATTTATTCAGTTACTTTCAGCTGTTTTTTCAGCTGTTTTGTGCGCCTTTCAGGTTCTTTCTGCTAACTACAATATTGTTGAGCTTCCAAGTTTTTTCTGCTAATTTCAGCTTGTCATGCGCCTTTCAACTTATTTCTGCACGTTTCAGCCATTTTTGCTATTTCAGCTACTATTTAGCTGTTTTATGCTAATTTTAGCTTTTTCAGCTATTCCACTTCTTTTGTTTGCACTCATTTAAACTTTTTCAGCCTAAATCAGCAAAAATGTGCTCTGTCCACTTCCTTCTGATAATTTCAGCTTCTTTCTGCCCTTTTAGCTACTTTTCAGCTGTTTTTTTTTTTTGTTGCTAATTTCTGCTTCTTTCAACCTAATTGGGCAAACATGTGTTCTATCTGCTTTATTCTGCTAATTTATTTATCTTGTTCTACCTTTTTAATCTACCTTCTTAGCATGTTTTAGCTAATTTTGGCTGTAGTCAGATTATTTCAAGTTTTTTTGTGATAATTGCTGCTACTTTCAGTCTAATAAACTTATGTATGTTAATTTCAGCTTGTTATGCATGTTCCTTTCAGTTTGATCATGCTAGTTTCAGCTTTTTCTGCTATTTCAGCTATGATTTAGATGTTTTACTCTAATTTTAGCTTTTGCAGCTAATTCCACATTTTTTTAACTAATTTTAGCTCTTTCCACTTCTTTCTGGTAGTTTAAGCTTCTTTCTTCCTTTCAGCTACTTTTCAGTATTTTTTTTTTTGGACTAATTTAAGCTTTTTTTTTTTAGCTAATTTCCTAATTTTTGTTTCCCCTTTTTTGCTTATTTAAGCCCATTTCACCATTATGTCCTCTTTCTGCTTTCTTCTGCTAATTTAGGCTTGTTCTTCCATTTCAGCAACATTTCAGCATGATTTTTTTTTCTAATTTCAGATGTTTTTCAGCAAGTTATTTTGCAAAAAGCCTTCACACTTCATTTTAGCAGGAAATGCAGTTTCTCTATCTTTCTTTATACTACTGCTCATGTGTACTGAATGAACACATGTAACATGTTTAGTTCCATGTGTGTTATGATTAAATGCTGCATGAACAATTGACTTTGTCATGAAATCATTTTTCAGCTCTAAATGTAATTTATTCCTGTACAAAACAAACACGTTGTCATAAATTTTTGTGGCGCTGAAGCCTACCAAGACATTAATTACAGTATACTGATGTGTTGTTTTTTCATGTTGCTGTGTGCGCTTCGTAACTCCAGTTTGTTCTTTCCCCAGCAGGATGGGAAAAAGGGAATGCCATTTGTGCTGACAGCAATGCCTGATGAGTTTGAGTGACAGGAAGAGAGTTAAGTGGTCACACCATTGGAGGCCACAGCAGCATGGTTCTCAAGTCTTGGCCAGATGTTTCAGGAGTGTGTGTGGCTCAGGGATCTCAGCAAAAGAAGGAGAGCAGACATCAGTCTGTGTATCTCAGAGGAGCAGGCTACACAGGTAGCTAATGGATACGCTGCCTCAGCCACCCGCGGGCATCCTCGGGCAATGCACTGGCACGGCACCAGCAGGAATCAAGCCTGTCATCATCCCGGCCACAGGCAGAGGTAGGCATAAGGAGAGAGTTTAGTTTTTGTGTCTCCTTTTTTTTTTTGTTTGTTTTTTCTGCTAGGCTGGAAGGATGCTTGGACATGCTCTCCCATTCTAAAAACTAGACCAAAAAAATTAATAAATAAAGATACAGTGTGATGGTTTTTTTTTTTTTTTTCTCAGCCATCATCTCCTTCAGGCTGACCGGACGCCATCCCCAAAAACACAAATGATTCCAATTTGCAGGGCCAGCCTGGAGCAATGTTGTCTGTTTTGCAAGCTAACCGAGACCTCTCCAGTGTGTCTAATTATGAGTCCAATTTGACAAGAGAAGACTTTGTTTTATGGTGTTGTCACCTCATTCCAGGCATCTTGTGACCACAAGGCATTCAAATTGTCATGCAGCTGGTTTATTTATTAATTTAGTCGCTGTCTTTAAATATGATTATAAAGTGTGTTTGTTATTCTGCTGAGATTAGCCATCTGGCTGTGGGATGCAGGGAGGGAATCTCTCTGCTTGTTAGTGACTGGCTTTCACAGCTCTCCCTCTGCTGAGCTCAAAGCTTGCTGAGTGACACCACTGCCCACTCACACAGACAAAAATATCCCGCTAACTGGATGGCACATGTGAGACATTCACCACAGGGTACGGCTTTGTGTGTTTCTGTGCGTGTCCAACAGGAATACGGTCTGTGGGTGAAAGGAAGACAGAGGCAGGAGAAAGAAACAGACAGAACATTGTAGGGTTTTCTTTTTCTTTTTCTCTTTCCATACACAAATACCTTGTCAGCTGGCGTGTGGAGAGGAGGGAGAATTAACTTACATGTGGAGGAAAGTTCCATGATAAACTCATTCTCTGTGTAAAAAGCCGGGACAACTTTCCCTCGGAGGTTTGTGTGGAAAACTTTGGGTATACAGCCGAACACGATGCTGAAAGCTGTGAATAGTGAGCACATGTGGGAAAGGTGGGCTGAAATATGCTGCACAAATTAGACACCGTCAGCTCGGCCTACTAAACACATCCAGTGGTCTAATTGAACTTGACATGACTCTACATCTGGGGCTTCCTCTTTAGCCTGGCCTCAGTTTGTCTCCTCAGTCAGGTTATAGTCATTAGTTGAGTTCGTCTCATTGTCCTGCTGCGCTGCTAAAACATGCAGCCGCTTATTAAGCAGTTCACTGTGAGTGATGCAGTAGCACTTATATGACCAAAAATAAATTGTCTTTTTAGTTGAAAGTGCGAAGCTCTGCTGAAGGTGTGAACTCTCCGCAAACGCAAGTGGAAACATCGAAGCCAGTTTAATGCAGTAATGAATAGCCATTTGGTTGTTTTTAACTTTAAGGTGAAACTTTTTTTTTTTTTTTCACTTCCTGCCAGTCATGAAGTAAAACTCTGTTCTCTGGTGAGTACAAGAAGCAAACTTTAATAGCACACTTAAGAAAAGGTCAAGAGTCCAAGTTACACATCTGAACAAGCGTTCAGATATTTATGGTCAAAAGATGTTTCGACATTAATCAAAATATCAGCAATCAGCTTAAAAAGGAAGCAGCTTGTCAACAGGGGGCGCTACACTGTAAATTTAAAAAACAATTAAGTACTGTATGCATTAGTAGGTGAAGAAAAGCTCTCAGAGACAGCTGTGTGTGTTTCTTCTTATGTGCAGCGCACACACAAGGATCTGAGTGCCTGAGTTAAAAACAAGTCACCTTTCTGACATTTACGCAGGACTGCTGCCTCCTTTCAGATGCGCTGCGGGATATGACAATACCCGCGGCAGGAGAGGCATTGAAAAGACTTCTGGGGAGACGGGAAGCCTCCAGTAGCATGCTGCACCTGGACTACCTAAACAAGTGGCACAAAAAGACCCACTCGATGGAGTGGATGTGGGAGGACAATGAGCACGATAAAATAAATGGACTGGTGAAACAATGCCAAATGATGTCGCCTGGCGGTCAACTGGACCCCTACCAATGGATTGGTTTGGTTGTCTTGTCCTGTGTGTGACAAGTCGCTTTTAATTTTTAATAGTTATGCTTCAATTTTCCCCACAATTTCAACATCTATACCCACCTGTCTCTCATTTTGAAAAGGCACGACGAGTGAATAGCCTCTAACTACTGCTGCTTGGATGGCTTACCAATGCAATTTTTCAAAACACACTTCATAGATACTACTGGTGCCATCAAAGACCCCCAGAGGAGCATTAGCATAGAGGAGTGTTTATACTTCGCATTGATAGTCCATTTATTCTGGCAAACATCAAAGAGCCAGAATATCACCTTTGTTGAACACCGTTTACGGAGGCAGGGGATGTTTGGATGAAACGAACTGAATGAAGTTATCGCCATACCTCGTCTCCACTAAGAGGCAACTACAAAAAATAGAAGGGTTACAAAAGATCATAATTAAATAAAAGAGGGGAATGAGTAGGAAAATCTTTTTTATCTCAAGAGTAATACAAAAAAAGTCTTTTAAAAAATGGTCTCTTTTTGTACCAAATGATGCCATGTTGTGGAGCTGATTATCAAAGTCTTTCACTTCCAGTTCCTGTGCAGCTGCTAATCACTGCAGCCACATTCTCAGCACTTTGCTGTTCTGAACTCAGGTTGGCTGAGTTGACGAGCATCAGATAGCGTGGGGGCTAAGCTTCCTGTGTTGCCTCTCCATTTGGTTCCCATTTAACTTGTCTCACAGCCAATAAAAGGCCGAGTCAATTACAACAAATGGGGAACTTCATATGCAGGAAATAGGCCAATTACATTAAACCCCAGCGAGCTACTTCAGCCAGCAAGTGAGGGGTTAAATGGGGGAAGAGGAAAAAATATATATATGTAAAGAGGCAGTGAGTCAAGTTTTGGGTTTCAATCTGCCAGTTAATCTTCAAACAGCAAGCTGGCAGTGTGCTGGTCACTGATAAAGGCCGTGGTCTGTCATCAGACAGCCTCACCTCCACTCACTCAGCCCTCCTGTCAGGACGTCATCTGGAATCTGGGAAACAGCTAAGGGCAAGAAGAGAAATGCTGCAGAGAGACAGCGGGTGGAGGGGGAAGATCTGGATTTTTTGTGTGTGTCGGTGTGCATCTGTCTGCTCAGCTCCCGAGTCTGTGTGAGCTTTCCTGTCTGTATATAAATGTGCTTCTTTTGCTCACTCATGTCTACGGCAACAACCCCCGTTCGGAGTCTTTGCTCCCCTTTTCCCTCGCTTTATTCTCGCATACACAAAACACTCATAGCTTAGTCATAAAACCAAATGCTGATTGTGTGATCATGGGTAATTGTGTGAGGAGAAGCCGTAAAGTCGAAAAAGAGGGTGTATTAGTGTTTTGTGGTTGTGTTTTATGGGAAGGTGTGCATTCACGTCTGGGGATGGCTGTGCTGAAAGGTGAGGAGGGGAGGTATCAAAGAGCTGACTTTGTTGTTTAAAGGCAGTCCCCCCTGAGGTAGACTGCCGCTGAAAGACAATGTTTACTGCCTGCTGATTGACACTGTAAAGGCACCCATATGGCACTGGAAAAAAAACTAATTGGGCATGGCAGAAAGAGTCACTCGTCTTCATGTCAGAACTTTATCGTTATTTTTGACACGAGATGATTTAAGTTCCGTACTTCTTTTTCCGGAGAACTTAATTAATTCGGCAAAGATCACAAGAACTTGCCACCATGACACCTTAAAGGGAGCTTATTTTCTACCAGTTTACATATTTATGCAATACTACACAGGAATCGATACTTTTTATGTTAGCCGATGAAAAGCTATAGAACTCCCATTGATGCAATGCAATTGAAACTAATAAAAGATTTCATAACCTGCGTGTGCATAACAACACAACATTATTATTCCTTCTTTTACTGTTAATGATTTTGCTTTTGTATCTTTCTACTCATAATTTTCTTTTCATAAGCCTCCAAATGGGTCTTGTTATGCCTGTTTGCTATTTATACAGTCAGCCTATTTGGCATTCAGTAACGATAAGTTGCTTATTCTTGCTTTGTGACAAACATGGGGTATTTCTACACTTGAGCCACGGCTGGTCATTGTGATTTCCGCTGAAGTGTTTTGACACTCCATGAAATCACTACTCACAGAAACAATTACCTCTTGTTTCTTTATTTGTAGTTGTGTTTATGTGTAGTTCTGAGGAAACACGCAGCTACAATACACACAAATATTGTTTTGCTGTATGCATTTGCATGTTGTACTTGGTGCTGAGATATGAAATAAGCTCCGTAATAACTTGCTGTCAAAGTATTGGCATGTCTCGAGGTAAACAAATCTCTTCATTTTACTGCTCTGCCTAGAACCGCAGTTCACATTAGTTTATGGTGCTGTGTTCGTACGACATTCGGGTATGTCCCTTTTTGCTTCCTTTGCAAGCTCCTAGATAATTTCCGAGCTGTGAATCCAATAATATTTTGTTGAGCGTATATAGTGGCGCACGGTGACGCAGTCAGTCAATCTTTCATTAGGCCTTGGGTGAACAGGGTCACACGTCACTCCTTCGCAGCTCAAGACAAGCAGCCCATCTGCTACAGGGCTGACGCTTGGAATGATAATGCGACACCCTCCTCTTTTCTGCCCTTTCTTTTTCTCCTTTTCTCTCACTTTCTATTAGTCTGTCTGCTTGTCCCCATCCTTCTATCTCATCAGGAGGCCACTGCAGAGTAAGGCATTGTATTGGAGGTGATTATGTGAGATCTGCTGACTCAGACTTGACCTTTTCTGTATTATCCCTCAGACTGGGAGCAACATTGCTGGACTTATGTCTTTGCATGTTTCCACTCTGCTCGTGTTACATTTTTGCTGTAGATTTATGCAAAGTTCACAGATTCATGACTCTGAAAATATGGATGGTGTAATGACTTGTTTCAGTAGAGTTCCACACTTTGTGCGCCAAAGAGTCAACAGTCTTTAAATTGCAATTACATGTGTAGCCTTTAAGACTTTTAATTGAAAAATTGATCATAAATTGTAGACTTTTTCTATACGAAGGGAAATGAATAGAACATCTGGAAAAGTGTGTTTTTTTGCAGCTTAATTAGAAAAAATGCTAATCTTGCACAATTGAAATTAATTTTAGCAGCTGTTTTCAAGCTTGTGGTTTCTATTTTCATTATTTACGATGAACTTGTGTAAAATGGTCAGAAAAGGATTTTTCAAGTCATTTGAAATTTGAGCTTTTGGCATAATGAGGCGGTTTGTTCAATTTACCTGCATTTTAAGTGCATTTTATTCTTTGTTCACAGATGACATCCAAAGCAAATGAGACCAAGTCCTGTGCAATTTACTCCATTGTCACGTAGAGATGGCGAGCATACCTCGCTTTCTTTCTGCAAGCTTTGCTGTCGCAGCAGTTGCTGTCAGTTTGAGCGGTGCCTGCCCCCAAATATAATAGGGTTTTCTTGACTGCCTCCCCAGGGATTGACTGGCAGTGAAGAATTCACCATGCCTCATTTGGAGCAGCGCAGGGACTGGCCTCATAAAACTAGCTGCTCCATGTCTCCAGGCAGGTCTGTGGCATTCCAAAGAAGGTGTTAGTTTCACTGATAATACTCTCATGGAAAGACAGCGCACAGGTTTACCATGATGTGCCTTGTTTCAGGCTCTGTTTGGGGCGTCTGTCAAAGAACTGGAGAAGGAAACTGAGGAGCTGTACTTTAGAGACTGCACTTTCAGCAGACTCTATGATAAATCTAGATCTAAATTATGAGCTCTCCAAATGACTCATTACAGAAATAAGAACCGGTCATCATTTAAAGTAGTGGTTACTTCTTGATATATCTAAAACTCTACTATCATAATGAAATTTGCAAACAAAAAAGTTATTGGTGGCTATCTTTATTTTTCTTGCACTCAGTGCCTATAAGCTTGGAATGATAGCTGTTTTGTCTTGTTTACCAAGGAAGTATTCTAAAAAGGGTTGGTTTAAATCTACCAATATATATATGAATTTATAGTAATGAATAAAATGCCACAGATGAGTAAATTGTTCTGTAAAACTGTTCTAATTAGAACAAACAAGACTACCTCATAGCTAATATATACCTCCATTCTAACATGATTTGTGGGGTTTCGTTTAGGATTTGCCATCTTCTTCTAAAGTTTTATTATGACTTGAGGAGCCCAGATTGGTATGAGATCTGGAACAAGGCAAGACTCAGGATTAGAAAAGAAACAGTGTTTATTTTATACAGTGCAGTACTATTTACAGATGATCTGCTGGAGCCCTTGATGAAGAAGGAGAGGGTCAGGTGGGTCTGAATTAGAGTTGCATTTGGGCCCAAAAAATCCAACCCCACCCCATAGCCATCATTTCCAAACCTCACCTGACCCAACAAATTAACAGTAATTACAGGTCCGAACACCCCCCCCCCCCAACATTTTTAATTAAGCTTTTACTGCTTATGTAGTTATTAACTGTAATTGGACACGCACGGATGAATAAAAGGGGCAGAAGTTCAGAGCTGAGGGGGTGTATGTCCTTTCATGGCCGTCAAAGCACATCAAATCCCTGCTTCTGCTTGCATTCTGCATTATTCAGACATGGACCCTGCTCTGACATGTCAGATATTTTGTGATCTCACCTGTTTGGGTCATTGGCCACTTCTTCTTCTTCTTCTTCTTCTGGAAATAAAAACAAAAACGGAGTAACATCAAGTTTTAGCAGTTTTAGAAGTTATATATTGTCATTTTTCAAAAATGGACTCAGCATGAGCAGAAGTTGAGGCAGAAGACCATGGAGAATGTTGTTTTTCACACAAGGCAGCTGACGGCTCCATATAAGGTAAGATAAATACGTGTTTGTTTGCCATGCACTGTACTCCACTTCTTGCCCGGTCTAATTGCATTCACACTGTACTTGAACCGCGCTGGAGTTCTCTTCTACCGGACCGAGACCTAGGTTTTAGCCCGGGCCAGAGTTCGCCTTTTTGTTCTGTGACAGAGTTCGATGGCACATTCACTCCTCCCCAATTGAACCAGACTTCCTAGGAAAGCGAGCTAGAGTTCGTTTAAAGCAGACTAAACAGGGCTGGTGTGAATGCACCCTAAGATTCATAACTGGCTGTAACTATCGTTACCATCACTGCACCCTGTATTCACTGGTTAATTGGTCATCATTAACTTCACACAGACTCTCTCACTGGTACATTTTCGTCTTTAAATCACTTCTTGGTCTGCTGCCTTCATACATCTCCTCCTTCATGTCACTGCGTGAGTGCAGCTACAGCGTGCGCTCTCAGGACATTATTACATGCAGTGTTCTGCCAGTGAGAACTGAACTAGGCAAAAGGGCCTTGTCCTACTCCACTCCTGTTTCCTGGAATATCTTGCAAAAAGATCTGAAGCTCTCAACCTTGATCTCTCTAAGTGGCTTTAAACATCTGTTAAGTTCCTGGCAAAAACCAATGCAGACATGTTCCTGTTTTTAGTTTTCTATAATGCCTCGTAATCTAGCTGTTTTTATTCCTATGGTTCCTTTTAATTATCATTTTAATTATCATTTTGTTTTCAATTGTAAAAAATAAAAATAAATAAAAAAATGTATACATCATTTGTGAATGTCTATTGTTGTCATTGTTATCCACTGTTGTCATCACTCTTTGTTAAAATCCAGGTCTCTCTTGTAAATGAGTCCTCGTGGCTCAACAAAACTAACCTGTTTAAATAAAGGCTGAATGATGGCAAGCCATGTTATCATATAATTGGATCGTCCGCCGTGCGCGTTCGCTGACGCTATCAAAAGCCCGACACCTATCCGGCCCGCAAATTAAGCACATTATTATGGCGTGGCCCTAATCTGGGTTGGGCAGGGCCGGGCGAGGCCGGGCGAGGCCGGGCGAGGCCGGGCTGAGCCGGGCTGAGCCGGGCTCCGGGTTAGAAATGACAGCTCTAGTCTGGATGAAGGAGTTGAATGTTTGCTATTGATCCAATTGCTTTTCTCTTACAGGTTTAGACGTGGTGGCGAGGCACAGAGTTAAAGCCAAAACAAAGCTCCAGAGATGAGGAACCATGCAGGTCAGACGAGGAAGGCATGACAGGCAAGTGACTGGAGGGTCAGACATGAGGAACGAGGAATAGGACAGAGGGAAGACCAGGACTGGATGGGACCCAAGGAGGAAGGATAGTTGTAGACACAAGGATAAGGTATCTCAAAATATTCAACAATGCTATCCAGTGCCATAAATACCATGAAAGGCTTAATGATCCAGCGAAGAGTAGCACTCGACTGCAGTCTTGTGTAGTGCAGGATCTCATCAGGTAGATGGCCAACAGCAAGTGGTAATTAGTGACCATCTCAGAACAGAGAGCTGCAGCCTGTGGTACTCTTACAAGTTTATTTACTGTTTTATTTTGAAGGACAGTTTTTTTTTTATCACTTTATAGTCGGTTTGTCACTTTTTTGTCAATTGTTCACATCTGACTCCTGAATTTCTGTTGATTACTCCTTATTGATGTTTAAGTGCTTCACTTCCGCACTTAGTTGACAGGTCATTGGGTTCTTGTCTGTTTCTGTTTGTGCCCTTCCCGGAGTTGACTATCAGTGTTTTACCCTTACAATAAGTATTTTTCCCCACTGTAACAGTTACCACATTCTCAGTTTTTGGTCTAACAGTTACAAGAAAGGATGCATCTTCTTCAGGTCTCTCTTGTCAATGAGTTCTCGAGGTTCAATGGGATTTACATGTCTAAATAAAGGTTGAATGAATTCTTCTGCATTGTTCACAGTAATTACAGCAGACATATTATGATATTGCTTTTGGAACAACCATGTAATGCTAAAGTGACAGTGAAGTAAACGTTTAAATTATAATGTTCACATGAATCGCTATGAGTTGTTTTGATATGACAGCTCTGACATACAGTGTATCAATAACTCCTCATTGAGCTATAACATTGAAGTTGAAACCAAACCAGGCCGCCCAATAGGTTGTTAAAAATAAATGGGGCATTTGCTTGACTAAAAAAAATAAATAAATAATGACCCAAGATGTTTTGCAGGACTTGAATTCTGGTATGTTTTGATTTTAACTTGCTTCAGTAAATAAAATAAAATAAAATAAAACATGTTGATTTTCTGTTAAAAAATTAGTTGTAATTAGTTATTTGATGTTGCAAAAAATTTAAAAAATAGAATAATTTTGTATAGAGTAAGGAGGCACTTTTAGCCCCACATCTCTGGTGTACATGTTCTAAAATTACAAAATGGTAGCACTTGTAACCCAGATATTTCTGACTTTACTTTTGAACAATGAACAGAGGCAAAAATCTGTTTTCTATCAATAATTGACCATGGTCCTCTTTGATCTTGACCGCACTTTAAGTAGCTCTTAACTCGTCAATCCGATCAGAATGAAACTCTATTTCTTCTATCAAAGACCTATCTTCAACAGGTAAGATATTAATTATTCATAACTATTCCACAGAAACCCTCTTCAACAGATTAAGACAATTGTTTAAAGATATCTGGAGGTACAAGATTGTTTTTAATAATGACTAAGATAAGAGACTAAGAAGGATAATCAAAAGCTAAATAGCATTTTTGAACAATTATTCAAAGGTTGTAAAAAAGTGTACGGAGCAGGAAATTTGCAGATAATGTCTATATTTATTTTCACTGATGGGTGCATAAACATGAGAAGCTGGAGCTTTGACTCTTTAGACTGGAAACTTGAAAGTACTTTGACACAGATATGTGTTTCCTTATGCAGGATTCATACAAAAAGCCATTTTACTGACTGGGCTTCTGATTTGTTGACATATACCTGTATTCAAACATCATAGATAATATATTCTGATTCATGCTCAATAATCCAAGTAGAAAAATCCAACAAAGTAAGTCAGGTCCTCTGAACAGTTTCATTTTGTTGAAACGTTTCATCTTTCATCCAAAAGACTTCATCAGTCCGAGGAGCTGCAACAAACTCAGTCTTATAAATAGCACTTAACTTCAGACTTAACTTGGTTGGCTTTTTCTACCTGGATTACTGAGCATACATCAGGATATTTTTTAACCAATTTGGCCAAGATTGCTTCAAACGAGGGCAGCACGGTGGCGCAACTGGTAGAGCTGCTGCCTCTCAGCGAGAAGATTGCTTGTTCAAATCCTGGTCTTAGTGGAGTTTGCACGTTCTCTCCGTGCATGCGTGGGTTTTCTCCGGGTACTCCGGTTTCCTCCCACAGACGAAAAACATGCATGTTAGGCTGATTGGCAACTCTAAAATTGCCCCTAGGTGTGAGTGAGAGAGTGAATGGTTGTTTGTCTCGTTTGTCTCTATGTGTCCCTGTGATGGACTTGCGACCCGTCCAGGGTGTACCCCGCCCCTTGCATAGTGATTGCTGGACATGGGCACTGGCAACCCCCGTGACCCAAAATGAAAGAAGCAGGTAAAAGATAATGGATGGATGCTTCAAACGAGTCAGCGGGAAAGAGGACAGTCTACAGAAACCACCTGAGCACCATCAAACTGGTTGACCCACTATTTATAAGACAGTTTGTTGCAGTTCCTCTGACTGATGAAGTCTTTTTGATGAAAGAAGAAACATTTCAACATATAGAAACCGGTCAGAGGACCTGAATTAACTTTGTTGGATCATAGATAAAAGTATCAAAATAACCATATTTAATTTGAATTTAACCAACAAACATGTTCCCCAGCTTTTCAAATATCTGTTGATACACCTGGCGAGACACTCGGCAACCCACTTTTACAATCTAAACCCACATGTTTAGTCACACACTATGAACCACGTGCACTTTCATACGCATGCTTCTTAACCACAGGCCTGTATGAGGGACTTCTTGTTGCTAGACAGCTGCATGCCTCAGCCTCCTCACAGCAGTCAAATGAACTCTGAGAAGCTTGACAAAGAGGCTTAACGTTCTCCCTGAGTCTCTGGCCTCTGGTTGTCAGCATACTCTGTGCCTACCTCTGGAAAAGGCCTGAATTCAAGTTTAGCAGCTATGGTTACACCCTGGTAGGCCTTTGCCACCACTCTCACTTGCATTCCCATTTTTTTCCTTGAGCTGCTTTGGTCTTATAGCCCAGCAACAGGTTCCTCTGGTGCTCTCCTCTTATTTCATAACACAATGAAAGAAATGACAGACATACTGCTGCTGTTGAACATAAGAAGTACATCAGCGTGTTCTTTTTTGTCTCTAGGCTGTATTCAGACGGTGACACAGTCATGCACTTTGACAGAAATTCACTATTTTCTATGTTTATAACCATTTTTTTCCTTTCTTGCTTTGGATTTCAGGTGTAAGCAAAGTGTCATAACTTGTGATATGACTTTTTCTCAGTCTGCTAATACGTGTCACACAGCTTCTGTAAAGCAGAGACTATTAGGGGTCTGAAGAATGAATCATCACTCATAAAAACAACTTTGTGGAAACATAGGACAGCATGAATGTGCCATGAGTAAAGACCAGAAGGGACAATGCAGATGCCATGAAAGACGACTGCAGACATTTCAATAAATGAGCACAAGTATGTGCTAAATTTGTGCCTGTGTGCATGTCATTTCTGAGTGTGTGCATGCACCGGAGTTTGCATTCAGTGTCGACAGCTGGAAGTACTCAAGCTGCTGCTGTTGCTGCTGCAGAGAAAGGCAAGGAGCAAATGAAAGAGAAGAGACGTCTGCACAAGAAAGAGGCAAAAAGAGGTACCAGCACAGACTCCTGTCTTACAGGGGCTGAGCTCTTGCAGAGTGAAAGCCCCTATAGAAAGAAAGCAGGGTCATCTCAGGCGCAGCAGCCTTGCACACACAAACACATCCTCGCTCACATACACGCTGGAGCAGAACAACAGCCGGGCCAGCGTGAGTGCAGCGAGTGCACAGCAGTCCTCCACAGGAAGTAGGACTTGTTTAGACTTAAAGCTTTGTGCAAAGAATAATAAGGACGAGGAAAATGTTGGTGCAGACATGCAACACTCCCTGTCAGCCTTTTATGTCTGCATGGATGTCCCTCTTCACTCGGACAGATACTCTCATTGTGTGATATTGCAGATGAAAGAGGATTAGGCATACCTATGCTAAGGTCAGTGCTGAAGCTCCCACCTGGCAATGCCAAAACAGTCAGATGAAAGATCTTGTGGTTTTTGAAACTCACTGCAGGTATTTGGCCATGCTTCTCTGGTTATTGAAGCTCACATCCTTTAGTCTCTCTTCCTGTCAAGCTTTGCTGTCTATCCCTCTTTTTCCCTTCATTTTTTCTTATGGTAGGTAATGAAGGGGAACCGAGTTACTCAGCTTGAGAATGCCAAGGCTGGGATTTCCACTGTGAAGTGTTAAAAGTTACGGTGCACAGCTGAACTTGTATATTCAAGCACTTGGCAGAGTTACAAACCGGTCGCCACGGCACATGTTTCAATGTTTCAAACTTTATAGCAGAATGAACAGGTGTTGGAAAGTTTCTCTTTCTCTTGAATATATGTTTGCATATGTGCTGACCTCTTCATCTTTCTGTCACGTTTGAAGGGTCACTCAGGATCAGAGCGTTCATTTTTCTTTCTTTTTACACAGACCTAAGCTGTAATGGACACCTCCAGTATAGTGTGGGGGGAATACAGTCCTGCACTTTGTGCTTCTCTGAGACAGAAACATCAGTGAATCAACCCAACGATTTCAGTGGGTCATTCCGGAAGATTCTGTTACCTTTCAAAAAGCAGAGCGGGCCCCCAGGCTAAGGCCAGGCAAAGGCCATGTACGCAGGGAAGAAGGGAAAAAAACTATAAGAGAGAAACTAAAAACAAGACAGGAAGAGTTTAGGTTTTTAAAGGAAAGAAGAAAAAAAACATGAAAGAGTAAAAATAAGTTTAAGCTGCAAGAGTAAAGAATTAAATGGTGGTAGGGGGAGTGGATGGACCACTACATAGAGTACAAGGGTATGAGAGTACTCAGCTCAGTGGAAATCCTCGAGTTCATACCGTGTTCCAATCAAAGTCCATTGACCTGCCAGCCCTGTGACAAATTATCCCAGCGGCTCTACATATGACTCAATCAGCATGGCGGATAGCTTTCTGATGAGCAATAGGTCTCCTAGTATATCAGCCAAATCACCCCCTGATGGCTGCATCAAGACACAGCCTACACTTCTCTGAGAGGAGGGCAAGGTGAGATCTTGAAATCAGCTCTTACAATGATGCCTGTTGTCTAAAGTGTATCTTTAGAGCTAGCACTACTACACTTTCTTCTGTCACTAATCCATTATTCTTGTCGAGGCCGAAGGACTTTGGTTTAGTTCATGAACCTTACGAGTCTTATAATGTACATTTGTAACTTGACACAGGAGGATAGCAGTGCTGCATCTGAATTGGTTCTTGAAGGTACACATTTTACCAGAAACAATATTTTACAGTTCCTGTTAAATTTGTTTTGAGCATTGCTTACCTGTTTATAATAAATGAATAGTGGATGCCACCACATCAAGCAGAGCCCCATCTGTTGCTGCAGGGTATGTGCGCACCAATCACACGAGAGAAAAGCTGAAGGACACCTGATATGCCGCTGAAGGCAAGAGGATGGATTTACTCTCTAGAAGTCAACAGACCTCGCAGAGCTCTGAGCCATGAGTAGCGAACATCTGAAGGCCCACCTCTGTTCTTGTAATTGAATGTGCACTCACTAGCAAAGCTGCAAGAATGTGTGTGTGTGTATGGGTGTGTGTGTAAATGTATCTTGCTTGAGAAATTCTCCCAGGAGGGTGTCTATGGGTGTTTCATTTTAAGTTGCTACCTGTCACATGGGCAAACGAATCGGAGAGACAGATGAAAGGTGGGGGCCACAGGAGGGGTCAGTTACTCAGCAATGGCTTCCTGTGATGGCTGGGTGACCTTTCACCTCAGCTAGAGGATCCAGGGTAAGGGATAAGCCATCTGTGATGATGAAACGGAGAACACGAGCGCCCGAGACGCCAAACGAACCAGCAAGAATGTTTTCATGTTTCAAATTTCCCCACATTTTGAGTCAAATCTTTAATATATTTAACATTGCGCATGTGAGAAGCAGATCTTGAAATCATAAACACAGGCAATACATCTCATGCTCCCAATCACTTTTTGTGTGTAATGATTTTTCCATCTGCCTTCAAAGCTCAGTCCCAGCCCTCCATTTATGCATTTATAATTAGACGTATTGCACAAACCAGATTCCTGTGTTCAATGGAGCCTTTCATGGCGCACTAATCAGATCAGACGCCACCAGACGACAGCTATATTTACTTGTATCATGTCGAAGCAAGCCCCACTCGAAAACAAACTTGGATTAGGTGTCTGTGTACAGCAGCAAACAACAAGAGCAGCCGCGGAGTCAGAGAGTTCAGCATCGTGATCACTTTACTGTAACATCTCCACCCTGCTGGTCAAATGAACCATCTTATTTATACAACCACAGCTCTGCAGAGAGGAGCTGTAAAAAGTTAAAAGAAATCTGCCCCCCGCTGAACCGAAAGCAGCTTTTCACTGCCTTCTTCACTGCGTGGAAGCAGTATGAACTTAATGCTCAGTGGAAAGGACATTAGACTGTTTACAGTTAATTGTTTCTGAGGGAGTGGCAGTCCAAGTGTGACCTGCTGTTAACTACTATATAAAACATCCACATGTTCACGACATCTGGACGCTTCTAAGTAAACAGCGTATGACATATAGTTCCCGCGTTCAACATTTTTCTTTGGCTCAGGCAGAAGTCACGTCTGCCTCGACAGCAGCTGCTTGGCCTTTTTAACTCCCTTAGTCATGTCAGCACATGTCCACTGTCAGGGAGCGGTGCCAAAAATGGCCACTGTGTTCAATTATACTGCAGTAATTGTCTATAATACGCATTAATCAAATATGATAATCAGTTTTAAACAGCATATGGTCAGCAGGGCGGCACTGTAAAGCAGACATTATTGCCAAAATACCTCAGTTAGCAAGTAAGTGCTTTGTATTATAAGCCAAAGAATACATTAAATTAAAAACATCATAATCAGTTTTGTGATTATCATAAATGTGATTTCAACGCCAGCTGAGGCTCACAGAACAGCAACGGGTCGCATGATTTCGATGAATCGCAGAGGTGGAATTAAATTCTGGTGTCATTAAAGCCTAGCAGAGTATCACATTATTTACATGCTGTAACCTTCTCCTGCCAGAACGTGTCACTCAGGTCTCCATCTGCTGGAGCTGCCACACTGAACATCACTTTGTGCGTCGGTGTGAGTGTGCGGACACCAGGGTAAGGCAGTGGACCTCTAATGTGTGACCTAAAAGATGGCCTTAAGCTGTCAGCTCTTTCCTGTGGGAGGAAGAAGATAGCTAAACAACTGATTAGGTGTTCCAGTCACTCACAAACACACTGCTGACAAGAGAAGACGGTTTAAAAGTGTGGCAGAAGTAACATGTATGCATTTTCACAAGAGTTTAGGATAGAACTGCAATCATTTTTTTTTTTTATTCACATCATCGCACAACCTCATAGTTTAACCATACATTAAAGCTAAAGGGGGTTTGTTAATATTTTTAGATGTGGTGATTATATTAAAGCAGTTCGGGCAGTTTCCACAACTTTCATTTTACTAGTTTTGAATTTCAAAGGATGGAAACAACTTAAGTACAGCGGCATTTATGAATTGATTGAGACCTCATATGTTAGATCTTTGATGTTTTCCCTCAATCCTTTTTTCCCCCCATATTCTTCTGTCACACATTTAAATGGGTCTACGATTGGGCTTCTTTATTGAGAACACCTGTTCAGTTAAAATAAGCAGGGCTGTAGAATATATTTATCTCCTCATGCCTGTTTTTGGGCTTCTTCTGTTCCAGTATAATCAAACAGAAAGGCACACATTTCCTGTCTATTTCCCATAAGGTTGAAAAGGTAACTTTCACATACATCTTTGAAACAATTTTTTACCATCCTCCTCTCCTCGTGCAATTCAGTGAAGTCTGTGTACTCACTTTCATGAAGAAAGGTAAAAAAGTTTGCTTTAACTTTTGAGCTTTCCCTTGATCTGAATACAAAGCTCCCTAGTTCATGTTAGTTCACGTTTGGCTCCCAGCACAGCTCAAAGAGCTAATTGTGCTCGGCAGCATCACAGTATGACACAGTGACTGACTAATGCATTAGCCATCGTTGTGTTTGATAGAAGCAGTAACACACACAGTATTCTCGGCGCCGCTCATAACACAACTCACCCCTGGTGATGTAGGTATTTGAGCCTTGTTGTATAATGTTGGCAGTCTGTGCTGTGGCTTGTTGTTTTGATCCCTGCTGTCAGGGCCCAGTGAGCTCACACTGACACAGCTGGCTTGGGTGGAGTCATCGAGGGCACACAGAGAGTTGAAGGACATGGATCTGTGCCAACACATTTCATACATAGTGCATATCTTACAAGTACAGCTGAGAATTAGAGATAGTGGACCCTCACACTTTGCTGCCCACCCCATCATTGGCCCTCTTGAGGCCAAGCGTGCTGTGGTTTAGATTTCTTTTACGAAAGAGAAAGCCCCCCACCACACACAGACACACACATTCTCATACAGCCGCCTTCCCTTTTGCTCTCTTTACATTTTAATGACAGTATTACGTCAGTCTGAAACGTGTCCTTTCTGTAAATGAGCAGCAAAAAAGAACAATTTTTTTTTCTTAAATTTGTTTCTGTTTTCGAAAATGCTGCCTAGCCACCAAAACTGAGTGACGTCACGGGTGACGCAGAATGGTAGCACAGATGGGAGCTCCGTTTCGACTCGCTCTTTTTTTGTACCTCTTGTTTTTGCTTTAACTAATGTTTGCACCTACACTGCACACCCACGCCACGGGTATGACTGTGATGCACTTTTAGAGTTTTGATTGCCGCTGCCTTGCCATCGTGCCATCCAACCATCCTGCCATCGTAGTTTAGTTCCCGACCACCTTCCTGCCTTGGTCTCAGGCCATCTCCATGATTCTCCATCTGTCAACATGGACCGAACTGTATGGAACAGTTCAGTTCTGTGGGGAAACCTTGGATGTTCTGTGTCTGCAGGACACAGTTCTGGAGGTCAGTCTGAGAGGGCAGTTGCCGCGGTCGTCATTATCATCTTGCTGCTAATGGGACCACAATTCTAGCAAGACCTGCTAACACTGCTAACAAGTCCACACCGCTAACAGAATGCACTGCTAACAGTACCATGTTGATAACGAGACCATGTTGCTAAGAGAACGTCACTGCCAACAGAACCACTCTGCTCATAGGACCATGCTGCCATAGATGTATTTCACATTTCACTTTTAGCACTATGTTTTTGTATTTTTGTTGCATGCTTTGCTATTTCTTGTTGTTGCTTTGGATTTTTTGGTGAGTCGAGACAGTTCTTCTCAACCTGAGCATTTCATTGCATTGTTGACCTTGTGTTGATTTTGCATATGGCAAATAAACCAAACCTGAAACCTGAAAAGTTATGTTTTAGCATATGTGTGTGCATGTCTTTGTATGTTAGTGAATGATGTGTGTCAGTGGGTGGTTGAGTGTCTCAAGCCTTCAGGTTGATATAATTAGAAACTTCCGTGCAGCTTCAGGAAAAATAGTCATCTTCCCCTTGCTTTTTTTTTGTACCATTTATCTTTCTTCTGTGGTGACATGATCAGGGATTAACCGCCAAGTCCATCTTTGTGTCTTGACTTGCTCCCGTTTGTCTCTGCTGGTGGAAATCTCACATCCTGCTTCACATCAGCCAAGCAAAACAACAAGACTTGGTGGAACACATGGAGGGGAATCCCACTGATCAGCTCACATGAGACACAGTGCCTTAATCATGTCTTAAACGAAGGCTGGTTGGGAAAACTGAGAAGTTTGGATGACCTACTCAAGTAAGATTAGGAAGATTACACAAATTTAACCAGTTCTGTTAAAAATCCCACTTGCCAAACTGTAAAGTCAAACAAGTACAAATTCTAGTAGCTTTTGCACATCGTTTACCTAAAAGGATCAACACACACCTCAGCAGAGTGAAAAAAAAATGTATGTGATGTTAAAACATTGTTCTGATTTGTTGCTAGGAAAGTGAAATGTCTCTTTTTCTGTAGTAAACATTTTTGGAAAGATCCTTGCTGACCTCCACAGTGACAAGCCCAATGACATGGAACATATTGTTGTCTTCTTCTTCTACTTCTAATTCTTCTTCTCCAGAGGCTTTTCCCTCTTCAGGGGTCGCCACAGCGAGTCATCCTCCTCTATCTCACTCTGTCTTCCGCATCCTCTGTCCTCACTCCAACTATCTCCATGTCCTCTCTAACTTCATCCATATATCTTCTCTTTGGCATTCCTCTTTGTCTTTTTCCTGGCAGCTGCATTTCTAACATCCTTCTACCAATATACCCACTGTTTGTCTACTGAACATGTCCAAACCATCTCAGTCTGGTCTCTAACTTTATCTCCCAGTTGTTCAACCTGTGCTGTACCTCTGATGATCTCATTCCTAATCTTGTCCATCCTTGTCACTCCTAAGGGGAACCTCAACATCTTCATTTCTGCTACTTCCAATTCTTTCTCTTGTCTTTTTGCCAATTCATTCAACCTTTATTTATACAGGTTAGTTCCCATTGAGCCTTGAGGACTCATTTACAAGAGAGACTGTAATGTCACTGTCTCTAGACCATACAAGATAGCTGGTCTCACCACTGTCTTGTAAACTTTTCCTTTGACCTTTGCTGACACCCTTTTGTCGCAATTCACTCCTGAAACTTTTATCCATCTACTCCATCCTGCCTGGACTCTCTTTTTCACTTCTTTACCACATTCTCAATTTTCTTGGACAATTGACCCAAAGTACTTGAAGTTCTGCACCTTTGTGACCTCTGCTCCATGTAGTCTCACTGTTCCACCGGCCTCCCTCTCATTCACACATGTACTCTTTCTTACTACGGCTGACTTTCATTCCTCTTCTTTCAAGTGCACACCTCCACCTCTCGAAGTTATCTTCCACCTGTTCTCTGCTCTCACCACAGATCACGCCATCTACAAACATCATAGTTCATGGGGATTCCTGCCTGATCTCATCTGTTAGTTGGTTCATCACCAGAGCAAACAAGAAGGGGCTCAGAGCCGATCCTTGATCCAATCCCACCTCCACCTTGAAGCTAGCTGTCACTTCTACAGCACATCTCACCACTGTCCTGCTGTCCTCATACATGTCCTGTACTGTTCTAACATACTTCTCTGCCACTCCATGTTTCCTCATGCAATACCACACATCCTCCTTCAGCACCCTGTCATATGCTTTTCTAAATCCACAAATATGCAATGAAGTTTTTTTTTTTTTTTTGCCCTTTTTGTATTTCTCCATCAGCATCCTCAAAGCTAAGATGGCATCTGTGGTGCTCTTTCTTGCCATGAAACCATACTGTTGCTCACAAATTGTCACTTCTCATCTACAGTAAGTCTAGCTTCCACAACTCTTTCCCAAATCTTCATCATGTGACTCATTAACTTAATTTCCCTGTAGTTCCTACCACTCTGTACATCACTGTTGTTCTTAAAAACGGGCACCAACACACTTCTTCATTCCTCAGGTATTTTCTCACCCTCAAATATGTCACTGAATATTCAAATCAAAAACGTCGCTGCCATCTCTCCTGGACATTTTCAAACCTCCACTTGTATGTCATCAGGTCCTACTGCCTTCCCCTTCTTCATTCTTTTCAGAGCTTTCTGGACTTGACCCTCACTAATCTTGCCCACTTACTGGTCCACAATTTATTTGGCCTCTAGTCTTCTTTCTCTTTCATTCTGGTCATTCATTAGCTCTTCAAAGTACTCCTTCCATCTTACCGTCAGACTCTCCTCACTTGTTAGAACATTACCATTCCTATCTTTAGCAAGCCTAACCTGCTGCACATCCTTTCCAGCCTGATCCCTCTGTCTAGCCAATAGGTAAAAGTCCTTATCGCCCTCTTTAGTGTTCAGCCTCCCATACAACTCATCATACACCTTTTGCTTTGCCTTTGCCACCTCCCTCTTTGCTTTACATTGCATCTCCTTATAGCCCTGCCTCCTCTCTTCTGTCCTCTCACTGTCATATTTCTTCTTCGTTAACAGTATTCTTTGATTAGCTTCCTACATTTCATTATTCCACCACCAGGTTTCCTTATCATCTATTCCCTGTCTCTGTCAGTTTTTTTGTATTTCAGTAGTATTTTTTAGTAAGTTTTTAGTATTTTTGTTGCATGCTTTGGTATTTCTAGTTGTTGTTTTGTTGGTGAGTCAAGACGGCTCTTCTCGTCCTGAGCATTTCATTGCATTGTTGACCTTGTGTTGATTTTGCATATGACAAATAAACCTAACCTTACCTGAACCTGTCCAGATGATACACCAAGTACCTTCCGACCTGTCTCTGTAATTACTGTTGCTGCAGTAGGCCAGTCATCCGGAAGCTCTTTCTTACATAGCCTTTAACAGCTCCTCTGAACTCCTCACAACATTCTTTCTTCCTCAGCTTCCACCATTTTGTTGTCTTCTCTGATTTTACTCTTTTTCTCTTCTTCACAACAACAGTCACACAGCCATCCAATGCTGTCTGGCCACACTCTCCCTTGCCACAACCTTACAGTCCCCAATATCCCTCAGGTTTCCTTTTCTACTCAGAATGTAATCTACCTGTGTACTCCTTCATCCACTTTTATAGGTCACTCTATGTTCCTCCATTTTTGTAAATATGTGTTGACTACAGCCATTTCCTTTCTAGTGGCAAAATCCACCACCATCTGTCCTTCCTGGTTTTTTTTCATTGACACCAAACCTACCCATCACTTCCTCATCCCCTCTGTTTCCTTCACCAACATGTCCATTCAGGTCTGCTAGGATCATCACTCTTTCCTCCCTGGGAATACTCTCTATCACTTCAACCAGATCTTTCCAAAATGTATCTTCCTTTTCCACATCACATCCAACCTGTGGAGCATAACCACTGACAACATTTAGCATAAGACTTTAACTTCTACCTTCAGACACATCACCCTATCTGACACTATTTTCATGTCTACTACATTCTTTGCCAACTCCTCCTTCAGGACCGCCCCTACTCCAATTCTCTTTATATCCACACCATGGTAAAATAGTTTGAACCCTGCTCCAATGCTGAAAGCCTTGCTGCCCTTTCACTTGATCATGGAAGGAATTGAAGGAATGACATGGAAGATGACTAAATGTAGAAAAAGATTCAGCTGCAGATTTCACATAGCCAGAGCAGATCCAGGCCAGAAAAAATGAACTGTGGCTTGTGTTGTTATTTTTCATTGCCTTTCTGTAGAGCAGACGCATTTGTGCTTAAACAATAAATGTAAAAGCCATCCGGAATGTTTGATGCCCATGTTTGCTCATCAGAACCATCTGAACCATCAATGTATTTTTTTTTTTCTTTAGCTGATTGAACACATCAAATAAGAATCAAATGGAACAATGAGACAATTCATCTGATGGCCTGAGTTTGTGTACCAAAAGCAAACCTGAAAATATGCATTGACTTCCCCAACTTAAATAGGATTTCTTCATTTTGGACTTGTCCTACTTTTTAAACCAATAGCAAATTATGCAAATGTTATAGAAGCGTGTTATTTCTGTGGTATGTAAACTATAATCATGCAATAATAATAAACACTGAATTTATGACTTCATTATTTAATTTATTTTATTTATTGAATGTATCATTCATGCTTGAGGTTTATGCCTGTACACATTTATTGGCAGGTAAACATGATTTTGTAGCACACGTCAATGTTCTCTTCAGATTCTAGCAGTGCACAGTGACAAAGCATAGAGCTTTTCATCGCAAGGTTTCTGGTGCTTGTCTGGTGTATGAAAGCCTCCTAAAGATGCATTGCAGTTTAAGTCAATGAACATTATGAATGAATAGTAATAAAAAGGAAAAAAGTGTCAGAACTGTAACGTATTTCCTTGTGACAAAATTGGTTGTGTAAGAATAGTACTAAAAGTCTTTGATTCAGAGCTGGAATCTGTGTTTTGTATTCATGTAAGAAGCTTGCTGACTATGAATCAGCTCTCAGACAATCAAAGAAGAACTCTGGAAAATTTCAAGTACTGTCAGAAATGTTCTGGCCAGCAATGCAGTGCTTTGACGGATGTCTACAATCAACTAATAAAAATCAGGCCTGAAAGTGACACAAAATAACTGAGACAACAGCAACAATTTGAAAGGACGTGGACTAATAAAGAAGCTAAATTGACAGAGCTTTGACAAGAAACATCTATAAGATGTGTCCTTTTTTTGAACCATGAAACCAAGCTAAAGGTTTGTGGCATTATTCTAATATGGCAAGACGTTGCACGATCTAGAAAGAGTTGCTATCAAGAACTAAAAATCTCTAGCTTACATTGTGAGACGTGCGATGGCTGATAACTGCACAACAATGCCAGCCTTAAAAGACATAAGCTATGCAATAAACTGAGTGAAAATCAACTTGCTTGTTCATTTGTTCGTCTTTGTATTTTTGGGGAGCTCCTGATTTGTTTATGAAATTGTAAAAGATTGACCTAAATGACCCTGTATGTAAACAAGATATTATGTGCAGTTTCTCTTTGGCTATGTAGCTAAAATTGCAAAAAATGCACCCATCTGCTTTAATTCAGCCGATATTTTCCTTTTGTCTCATGACATGCCAACCTCAGATAACAAAAAAGATCAAAAGAGATGCCTAAAAAACATAATTTGTTTCCGTTAGGGAACAACACTTTCCATGTTTTAATGTCATTGCATTGTAGTTTTTATACTTTATAAGACAAACTAGAGGGAAACCTGAAAACAGGAATGAAGGGTGAGAGGGTATAATGTCTTCACTTCTTTAAATAATGTGTCTGAAGAGAGGAGTAGTTTGCGAGTAGTCTATATCATCAGTGCAATCTCTTAGATGTGGATAAACTAGGCCACTCCCTCGAACATGAAAGCTCTTGTACCTTTAGAGATGACAGTCATTAGAAGAAAGCTGTTAGCAGATCACAAAAAGAAAATTCTCCTGTGCCCCTTTTTTCCTCCCACAGGCTGCAATAAATAATGGCAGGTCACTAAAGATAGACTCTGTGACTCATCCACCTTCGCCTGACCTGCTTCCGCTTCTACAGCTGTCAGGAAGATCTAAGAACATTCACACTTCTCCCCAA
>NW_023618780.1:0-9666 GCF_014905685.2 Nematolebias whitei
CCACCAAGTCCAGTCTTAAGTGCAGCCCTTGGGTTATGATGACAGCACATTTCACAGGTCTGTACAAAATATTTAGCTATATCTGTCAACTTGGGATGCCACCATTTCTGTGATATCAAGTCAATCATCTTTGAGCTAGCATAGTGCCCTCTGGTGTGAGCCTCTTGACACAACATGTTCAACAATCCAGCTGGGGCCACCATCCTGCCCTCATGATTTCTCCAAATTCCGTCAGTGTGGGATTCCTAGTCTTTCCTACCTCTACTTCCTTCCTAAACAGTCAACGAGCACCTAATGGATCACACCTGCACCTGATTCCTGACCAGCACCTGCTGCACTATTTAAACCCGTGCCAGACGTTCAGCCAACGCTTGAGCATTGATTGCCTTTGGTAAATCAGCGAAAGCCTTCACGTGTACTTTGGTGAATCCTGACTAACCTTGTGATTTTCTGTCCGTCTGCCAGTTCTGCCTCGTCCTGTTTTCTCGGCTCCCTCCTGACACCTTGGCTGCTCTGGTCCTCCGAACCTGCACACCAGCATTACCCACTCAAGGCCCAACATTGGACTCTTCCATCCGACACCATCTGCAACCGAACCAACCGTAAGGAAGGATTTCATAAACAGAATAATTATTTATTGGACCATCTCTTTGGGATCAATTACTCACCCAATCTCCTATTTCCCTCCGCAGCCCAGCCTCCAGTTTTTCCTGCATTGTAAATAAATATCACTTTTTGTTTTACCTGAGTCTCGAGTCTGTTCAGTCTGCCATTTTGGGGTCATTAATACTCAGAATCATGTTAGTCAGGACCCTTTTCAGCTCCCCGTTCTAGCCACACCTGTTTTTCAAACGGAGAAGCTGCATTTTGTAATTCTTTAATAGTTTCCAGAGTGAATTCCTTATCAAAATACTCTTCAGAATCCTTTTTCTCATGTCTCTGGATCATCTGTGATCTCAAAGTGTAACCTACAACTGTTTTGGCTGCCTGATCCGCCTTGTTGTTACCATGAGAAATGAACCTCATGATCAGTCCTACATCGGGGAAACAAAACAGCCACTGGCCAAAAGGATGGCCCAGCACAGAAGATCAACATCATCAGGCCAGGACTCTGCAGTCTACACTCATCTCCAGGCCAGTGGTCACTCTTTCAGGGATGAAGATGTTCACATCCTGGACAGAGAGGAACGATGGTTTGAGAGAGAAGTAAAGGAGGCCATCTTTGTGAAAAGAAATCGTCCATCATTAAACAGGGGTGGAGGCCTCTGGGTTCAACTGTCCCCCTCTTACAATGCTGTGATTGCTAGTATCACTCAGCCCTCTGTGAACAGTAAACAGCCATCAGTGTGCTAATGATCCATTGTTAGGCTGATGGTCCTTCTTGAGCATGTGATCAGCTGGTTTTGGTTGTCAGCAGCAAACTGGTTGATCCACTCTGAGACGGTGCTATTTAAGAGACTGAGCTGAATACAGCTCCTCAGACTGAGGAAGTCTCTCGGATGAGAGACGAAACGTTTCTACATTTTTTGTTGATTTGCTTTGTTTTGTTTTTTTTTTAATGTCCAGAGGACCAGATTTAACTTTTTTAGATTTTTCTACCTGGATTATTGAGCATGCATCAGGATACATGAGAAATGAAGTTATTTATCTTTTGATGTCCCTTGCATTTAATGACTGAGACCTCTCTGGGTTCCTGCAACGCATAATACAATTCAAGTAGTTGTTTAAAATGTCTGACTGGCTCTCCAGAAGAAGTGACAAATCCTTTCCTCCTCCAATGGCAAAGATCTACATATACTGCTTGAAAAGCATAAGCAGAATCTGTGTAGATATTCACCTTTTTTCCTGCTGCTACACGACAAGCTTCTGTCAACGCTTTTAGCTCAGCTAACTGTGCTGTAGCTGACTGTGGGATAACTTCTGCCTTGATTTTAACAAAACCTCCATCTTTTCCTTCCACAACAGCAAAGGCAGTAACTAATGTTCCCGTTTCATTCCGGTGACTGTGTCCATCACAAAACAATATATCTGGATCCATTATGGGATCTTTAAAAAGGTTTTCATGCAGTCTCATTTCCTCTGTGGTGTCACTAACACAGTCATGATCCTGTTTTGTATCAATCTGTGCAGCCATGTTAACACCCTGGCTTGAAAAATGTATGTTTGATTTATGTAGTAATTGTCTAAGATTTTATGTTCTCTGTGCTGAAAATGTAAAAGCCTGCGAGTCGAGGAAAGACTTCACATCATGAATTGTGTGAACCAAAATTTCATTTCCCATCGTTATATGAGCTGTCTTTAGAACAGCTTTGCCAATATTCATGTCGTACACAGATAGGGTGACCGATCTCAATTTGATCTAATTTAGCACTGTAATACATCAAAACGTGTCTCTCTGAATTACTCCCTCCCCTTTGAAACAAGACAGCATTCACAAATACGTCTTTTTCATCCACATCTAAGTGAAATGGCAAAGAGTAATCAGGACACTGCAGAGAACACGCAGCAAACAAAGCCTGTTTTATTTCCACAAAAGCCCTGTCTGCATCCTCTGTCCAGTCCAGCGGAGACATATAATTTTTAAATACCACAGCTGAAATTAGGCTTCTCAGAGGAGCAACTTTACGACTAAAATCTGGGACAAAGTTCTTACTGTAATTGATCAAACCCAAAAATTTCATCATTGTTCTAACATCAACCGGTTTAGAATGATGTAAAATGGAGCTCTTCTGAGATGGTGTCAATTGTAGGCCTGAGCAAGAAATGACCCTACCCAGAAATGTGACTTTAGAACAGCCAACCTGCAATTTATCTTTCGACACCTTGAACCCATACCGAGCTAAACGTCGAAGCACAATCTCAGAGGCCTGCATAATATCCTCTGAGGATGTAGCCGCTAAAAGAATGTCATCGACGTAATGTAACAACACCACTCCCTGCGGTAATGGCAAATCAGCCAGCACCTGTTTTAAAACATGATTAAAGATGGATGGAGAGTCTACAAATCCTTGTGGCAGCCGAGAATTAGTAAATTGTTTCCCCTTATAATAGGTAAATGCAAACAGATCCCTCGACCCCTCCTCCAATGTGACAGAAAAAAAAGCGTTAGCTATGTCACTACAACTAAAGAACTTATGTTCCGGTTGAATTGCATTCATCATAACATATGGGTTAGGAGTACCATAATTAGTAGGCACAACAACCTTATTAATGGGCCTCAAATCATGGACCATATGATAATCACATTTACCAGGTTTAGGAACAGGATTAAGAGGTGTGTTCCAGCGTGAAACGGTAGGTAGCAACACCTCAGCAGCTAACAGTCCTTTAATTGTTTGCTCAATACCTACAATCTGTTCATTTCTGAGTCGATATTGATGTTGGAAAATAGGAACTGTTCCTGGTTTCATAGTAATTGAGACAGGTGGGACACTCAGCAAACCTACATCCGTAGAGTTCCTGGCCCAAAGTGTATCAGGCAAACTGGCTAACAGTTTGTCCGTATCAACATGATCTGTGTTTTCTCTGCCATGTGTTCTTGGCAGAAAATGTTTCTCAGGCAGCAGTAATGTAAACGATCTGTGTGTGATCCTGTAAGTGTCAGTCTCTGGAAAATAATGTAAGAGAGGATTTTGTGTGGGTACCCATTCAAATGATAGAGATTTGTGTGGTTATTATGTGAATACCGTTACTTGTAAATAGTACACATTGGCTATTTAATCTACATTAAGAGATTATTTTAACGTTTACATTATAAAAGCTGTGTCAATGCGATGTTATTGAATACCTGTGTCATTTAACCACTGTCAAAACCATCCATCCATCCATCCATTATCTTTACCCGTTTATTCCATTTTGGGTCACGGGGGTCGCTGGTGCCCATGTCCAGCAATCACTGTGCGAGGGGCGGGGTACACCCTGGACAGGTCGCAAGTCCATCACAGGGCCACATAGAGACAAACGAGACAAACAACCATTCACTCTCTCACTCACACCTAGGGACAATTTAGAGTTACCAATCAGCCTAACATGCATGTTTTTGGTCTGTGGGAGGAAACCGGAGTACCCGGAGAAAACCCACGCATGCACGGAGAGAACATGCAAACTCCACCCAGAAAGGCCCCTGGACCGCGGTTTGAACCAGGAACCTGTTCGCTGAGAGGCAGCAGCTCTACCAGTTGCGCCACCGTGCTGCCCCTGTCAAAACCAAATACACTCAAATACCTATGTAATTTAATCAAGTGTTTTTCTAGCATGTGGCTGTTGAAAATGTTTAACCTTTTCTGGTGTTTCTTCTTCTTTCACTTTATCTCTGGAAATGCAATAAAAAATGGGGAATTAGCCAGTACTGCATTCTATCATGCCTGTGGTATACTAGGGTTTACACACACAAATGTTCTTTACCCAAAATTTTCCTTGACTGTTTTCTGAAGAAGCATCTCTGCTTGGTAGCAGCAAAGATTGATACGATTTTGCAGCCACTGGATCACAACCTAGAAAAGCAGTTGTTATGACATAGTCGTGATTCGGTTTTATGTGAAGACCGTGACCCATTGGGTTGCCAGGTAGGCTTAGGCAAGATATGTAAATACTTATCGGTTGTGTGAAAATTATCTTCTACAAAAGAAATAACTTAGAAAAACATTAGTAATGCGTAATGAAATGGTAGACTTTGAAATTGAGCAGTATTTTATTCAATCCTACTTTAGTAAAACCACATAGTGAGTTAATATGGATTTTACAGAAGACTTCCAATGGTTTTAAGGGGGCATTAGCATTTTCAAGTGGACAAAGATTTTTGTTGTTAGCCACTAAAAAACTTTAAATATATTTTGTTACTGTTAAAAATACTTACCACAAATCAAGGCTAAAACCCAACCTGATCAGAGCTGCCTTTGATTAGTAGCAAATGGAACAAGGATCAACATAATGATGTGTATTGATTATTTTAATTATGACATTTGACAAAATGTAATGTTTGTTGCTTGTTTCATCATTGGTGACTGTATGATGTTCTTATCCTGATGCATGCTCAATAATCCAGGTAGAAAAATCCAAAAAAGTTCAATCTGGTCCTCTGGACATTCAAAAAAACAAAAAACTAAACAAAGCAAAAAAAATATAGAAACGTTTCGTCTCTCATCCGAAAGACTTCCTCGGTCTGAGTTGCTGTATTCAGCTCAGTCTCTTAAATTGTCACGAATCACGTTCCATAGATTATATTTTCTGTCACCCTGATCACCCTTTAACGTTTGCAATAGATCTTTTCTGTAAGTTTCATTTATTCTGTCCACTCAGGTAATGTTTGTTTATATATACATGAGTTTTAGTTTGTCTTCTTTGCATGCTGGTTGAGGGTGATGTCACAGTTGTTTAGTTTTGTCTTCACTGCAGCCAGCAGCAGCTGATTGAACTCAACTGGCTGCACCTGTCACTCTCACCCTTTAAAAGCTGCACTCTTTCTCTTCTTCGGTGCCCGGTAGTTGAAAACAGTTCACTGTAAGTAGATACCTCTCGTTACTCATCCTGCCTTGTTCCCCCATAGCCTTTCATGTCCCCTTGTCATAGTTTACCTGTCTCCTCGTTCCTATCCCTCTCCTGGTTCATGTCCTTCCCTCTTGGCTTGACCTCCCGGCTCCTGAACCTACGACTTACCTGGACATCGTCTTTCGCTCAATCCATTGGATTACCATGTCTTCTGTCTTCGGTTCTGACCTTTGCCTGCAAAACTAAGCCTCCTCGTCTTCTCCTCCAGTACCTCCTGTCTTCTGCTCTCCGGTTTTGGACCCAGGCTTGTGACTACGTCTCTGCGCTCAACGGACTCACCACCCACCTGTCGCTGCGGCCAGCTGCAGCCCCTCACCGGACTCAGCCTCTCCTGCAGCGGTTCGGATCAGTTTGGACTTCGTTACTCTCCAGAACCCCCAGGATCATCTGAGACGGTTGGTGGTCCTTCTTATTTGACTTTTCTGCTCCCCATAATCTCCTACACGACCACTAACCGATCGCTTTCTCATAGACTTGTCCCTGATCCGGAACCAGTACCAGAACCCCAACCCAAACTAGAACCAGCACCAGAACCGGTCCAATCTGCAATATCTCTCCTAGAAAATAAATATTATTTTATTCTCTTCATTTGTGTGGTGATTTTGGTCCAAACTAAAAGGGGTTCGTTACAGAACTACCGGGCCAGGCTCACCACCAGCAGATTGGTGCTCCGGAGTAGAAGGAGCTATTATGAAGTTGGAGTCTGGCATGGAGTACATGGTCTGCATGCTAAAGAACTTAACCCCTCAGACTTCCATTCAGGACTCAGTGGTGGTTAGACCCCACTCCGAACCCATCAGGGAGCCAAGATTGACCCCACCTGAACTTTTCACAGGGGAACCGGACCAGTGTCGTCCATTTATCACTCAGTGCGAGATCCACTTTAAGCTTCAACTGTCTTCTTTTCCTTCAGATAAAGCTAAAGTGGCATACATTATTTCTTTACTTTCAGGCAAAGCTAAGAAGTGGGGAACTGCTGAATGGCAGAAGGACTCTCCTAACATTTACTCTCTCCAGGCATTTACAAAGGAACTCTGTAGGGTGTTTGACCCGGTCCTCCCAGAGCGTGAGGCTGCCAGACGACTATTCTCCATAAAACAAGGTAACAGGAGAGTCACAGATTATCACTGAGTTTCACTCCATAGCATCTGGCAGCCACTGGAACGAGGAGGCCCTCACCGACGCGTTCTACAAGGGTTTGAACGACGATATCAAAGATGGTTTGGCAACTAAACGTTACCCAGATTCTCTGCAGGACCTTGAAGACTTATCCACCAGGGTGGATTTAAGACTGGCCGAACGAGCAAGAGAGAGAGGACCTAAGACATCACCAGTCCCTAAACATGTTGATGAGTTTCAGTTTCAACCACGACCCACTCACCATACTCCTGTTTCTCCTCCAAAACCTGCAGAGGAACCTATGCAGTTGGGCAGGAGCCGACTCACACAGGCTGAACGCGAGAGGAGACGCAAGGGACATCTTTGCTTCTACTGTGGAGAGCCAGGACACCTCGTCACCAACTGTCCGGTAAAAGGGGTCGCTCAGTAGACGAGAGGAGATGTCTACTGAGCCGAACAAACCCCAAAGAACTCTCCTCACAATTTATTGTTTCTGCTCACCTTATTACACCAGACAAATCTCAATCACTGGTTAAGGTGTTTATTGACTCTGGTGCAGATACTGAATTCGACTTCGACTTTGCTAAATCGGTGGGAATAAAGCTCTATAAATCTGCTCATGAACTTTCTGTGGTGGCTCTCGATGGCCATCCTCTGAACTCATCACCTTTAATTAATGAACCGGTGGTCTTATGTCTCGGTGGTAACCACAAAGAGAAACTAACCTTTGTGGTTATTAAATCTCCCCAGGCTCCGATCGTGTTGGGAGCCACATGGTTAACCAAACACAACCCTCATCTTGACTGGATGAGGAGGGAGATTTTAGGGTGGTCAGAGGAGTGTTTGACCACTTGTCTATTTGATGCTGTCGTTCCTATCGAGACTGTTACCCCGCATGAAAATTTTTATCCAGACATTTCCAAAGTACCTAAAGAGTATCATGACCTTAAAGAGGTGTTTAATAAGACTAAAGCTACCTCACTGCATCCACACCGTCCCTATGACTGTGGAATAGATTTACTCCCAGGCTCCACTCCTCCTAGGGGTGCGTTATACTTTCTCTCCGCTCCCGAACAACTCTCTATGAAGGAGTACATCCAGGACTCATTAAGGTCGGGCATTATCCGACCGTCTGCCTCACCTGCTGGGGCAGGTTTTTTCTTTGTCAAAAAGAAAGATGGCTCAATTCGTCCATGCATAGACTTTAGAGGACTCAATAAGATTGCTATAAAAAACAAGTATCCTCTACCCCTCATGTCATCCGCCTTCGATTCTCTTCAGGGAGCCAACATTTTCACCAAACTTGATCTCCGCAATGCTTATCATCTGGTTCGTATCCGTGAAGGTGATGAGTGGAAGACAGCCTTTAATATCCCAACAGGTCATTATGAATACTTAGTTATGCCTTTTGGGTTAACCAACACTCCGGCTGTCTTCCAAACTTTAGTCAATGAAGTTTTGAGGGACATGGTAAATAAGTTTGTTTTTGTTTATCTCGACGACATACTCATTTTTTTTCTAAGGAACAAGGGTCTCATCGCAAACATGTTAGATCTGTTCTTACCAGGCTCCTCCAGAACGGTCTCTTTGTAAAAGCTGAAAAGTGTGAGTTTCATGTGTCTTCCACTTCCTTTTTGGGGTTTATTGTGTTGCCTAACAAGATGGGGATGGACTCCAGCAAGGTCTCTGCTGCGGTAGATTGGCCCACCCTTAAGGACCGCAAACAGCTTCAGCGGTTCCTGGGGTTCGCCAATTTTTACAGACGCTTCATTAAAGGCTACAGCCAGAAGGCCAAGCCTCTTCACGAGCTCACCTCTACTAAGTGCCGTTTTCACTGGTCCACCACAGCAGAGACCGCTTTTAATGAATTAAAGAACCTGTTTGTTTCTGCTGTAGTGAACTAAGCCTCAGGCCAAAACCTGCCTCGGAAGACCTTCATGGGCAGGAACTGTTATTTCATTGATTTGAATCCAGAAATACAAATTAGCTCATCCAGAGACTTTCTAATTGTATCTTGCACTAATCAATTGAAAGAACACTCTCTTTTTATATTGTCATTACTATTTTTACAAATGTCTTGATAATCAAAAGTGTGTTTAGTTCAAACCATTTTAAATGTTGAAGTGAACTACTCATTTTAAATCAACTGTGAAACAGTATTAATGATTTTTTAATCCTCATTCAAAGTAGAAATCAAGTTAATGTCTGTTACAAAGTAATTATGCATTTTTTGATCTTCTGTCTGAAATGAGAAGTAGTGATGTCAGTCGAAAGTCAGAAAGAAGTTATTGGAACGAACTGTCATGTTTTTAAACCTCTCAGACAGAAATAAGAAGCTACTGGCACCTGTAGTCTGTCATTTCTCCAAAACATTTCTGTCTGTTCCCAAATATCTCACTGTTTTTCTGACTTGTAGTAACCTCTTACGTCACTAAAACCACACCCCTGTTGGTTCTTTCAACCAATCAGGACTTCCCAAAAGGGACCGGAAACAGAACTCTTTAAAAAGTCGACACTTCCTAGTTCCAGTTAGTTCTGGAGGATGAACCGAAGTTCTGGGAGACATGAACCGAAGTTCCATGGAGAACAGAGAGTTCTGCTGAGAAGGAAGACAGTGCGACTTTGCAAGGGTGAAGTCCACGGTGGTCATTTTCTAAAGATGACACCTGTCTGGAGTGTTGATTCCGGTCATTACGCCAAAGACCTATTCAACATCTCAGGAGTTCAGCACGTTTGCTGAAATTCCACTTAACTTAATCCTATCTTTCGGGGAAGTTTATTTTGGAAGCTGGGCCAGTCAGCCTCGTCATCCCAAGTTGATGAGACGCGGATAAATCCCTGGAGGTAAAAAGACTCAGCCTTGCTGGACGCCAGGAGAAGACCTCTCTGAAACCCCACCAAGGTAAAGAGTCGACGCTCGGGTACATCTAGCCGAAATCACTGGGAAACGTGCTGTATTATGAAATTCTTTATCAAAGGGTTCGTGAACGATCGGCACCA
>NW_023618780.1:9676-12465 GCF_014905685.2 Nematolebias whitei
CCTAATATGTGAATAACACGTTGTATAAGTGTGTTTTCAAACTACATGTAAATGAGTGTAAAATAAGTATAAATTGACATAAAAGCATCAAAATAATCATTCCTATATCACGTGCTATCTGGTTTCAAACAAGATGACTCCCCATCTTTTCTTTATTATCTTAGTTAACCCTAAGTATCCACTTTCCCTCCTTAAACTTTACTCCATCTCTTCTATCTCGCCAGTAAAAAGATAAGCTAAGCCTGCAGTAATTAATCCAGATATCTTCAGATATGTCTGTTGTTTTTAGCTGCAAGTGAGAAATCATGGCCGTATGATTTCTCATTGTAAAGCTCATAAATTAAGCTGTGTTATTGCATTCAATCAGAATAATCAAGTGTACAATGTTTTGATGTTAAATTTTGATTCTGTTAATAAATGACCACATTCATTTTGATGGGTCAAAGAAAATTAACGTCTCACGTCACTGATTAGACCATCTCCGACACAGTACTTCTAAGCACAATATCACTTAGTCCAGAAAAATGAAAGAATCCGTTTAAATTAAGTATAATATCATGTACTTGAACTAGTCCAGATATTATAAAATGTAAGAGAGCACCCCTGAGCTAAATCCATCTCTCGGCTCTCTCACTACACTTCTCCCATTCTCCAAGCTCCCAACCCTGACAAACCTTTTATGGTGGAGGTTGATACCTCCAGTACTGGGGTGGGGGCTGTTCGGAGTCAGCGCGGCCAGGAGGGGCGTCTTCCCACTTGTGCCTTTTTCTCTCGGAGTCTCTCCTTGGCTGAGCGCAACTATGATGTTGGAGATCGGGAGCTTCTTGCTGTCAAGCTCGCCCTGGAGGAGTGGCGTCACTGGTTGGAGGGCTCCAGGTTCCCGTTCCAGGTGTGGACGGATCACAAGAACCTGGAGTACCTCAGGTCCGCTCGTCGCCTTAATCCTCGCCATACCAGGTGGGCACTGTTTTCTCGCTTTAATTTCACTCTTTCTTACCGTCCCGGCGAGAAAAATACCAAGCCTGATGCCTTGTCACATGTTTCGGAGGAGGATAATTCCCCCTCAGCTCAGGAGGAGAACTTTATCCTTCCTGAGAGTGCTCACCTGGCCATCACTCAGTTAGAGCTGGACCTGAGAAACTTCAACCGGACACGTCCTCCCCCGGCCAACTGCCCTCAGAACCGTTTTTTTGTACCAGTTAATATGATCAAGAAGGTGTTGAATTTTTGTCACAACTCCTTATTATTCTGCCACCCTGGTCTAACTAAAACTTTGTCTATTGAGCTCAGTTTTGGTGGGAGACTATGACCAGGGATGTCCGTGCCTATGTGCAATCCTGTCCGGCGTGTTCCCAGTCCAAGACCTCCAGAAGTCCCTGTTCAGGATTACTTCATCCTCTCCCTTGTCCTTCACGTCCCTGGTCACACATAGGTATGGACTTCATTACCGGTCTCCCACCATCCAATAATTTCATGGTCATTCTAACTATCGTTGACCGATTTTCTAAGATGGTTCATTTAGTCCCTTTGCTCAAGCTACCCTCCTCCAAGGACCTAGCCCACATTATGGCTCGGGAGGTGTTTAGGCTCCATGGACTGCCACTAGACATTGTCTCTGATCGGGGGCCTCAGTTTGTCTCCCACTTCTGGAAGGAGTTCTGTGACCTTCTGGGTATTTCCATTAGTCTCTCTTCTGGCTTCCACCCTGAGTCAGATGGCCAGACGGAGAGGGCTAATCAGGAGGTGGAGCGCAAACTGAGGCTCCTATGTCAACATGATCCAGAGAAATGGAGCTCATCACTGCCCTGGATCGAGCATGCCCTTAATTCTGTTCCCTCATCAGCCACCGGTTTGTCTCCCTTTTATGTTGTTTTTGGTTTTCAACCCCCTGCAGTCTCTGTCCAGGAACGCAAAGCCTCTGTTCCCTCAGCTCACATGGTGGCCCTCCGCTGCCAGAGAGTCTGGAGAAGGGCCAAAAAGGCTCTCTTAAAATCCAGGGTGGCGTACACTAGAAAGGCTGACCGCCACAGAACCCCACAACCCGACTATGCCGTGGGACAGAGTGTGGCTGGCCACTAAAAACCTCCCTCTTAAGGTCTCATCCCGCAAACTCGCCCCCTGATTCATTGGACCCTTTCCCATTTCCAAGGTTATCAATCCCGTGTCTGTTCGTCTGACTTTACCCAAGTCCTGATGCATGCTCAATAATCCAGGTAGAAAAATCTAAAAAAGTTAAATTTGGTCCTCTGGACATTCAAAAAAGCAAAACAACAAAAATGTAGAAACGTTTCGTCTCTCATCCAAGAGACTTCCTCAGTCTGAGGTGCTGTATTCAGCTCAGTCTCTTAAATAGCACCTTCTCAGAGTGGATCAACCAGTTTTGCTGCTGACAACCAAAACCAGCTGATCACATGCTCAAGAAGGACCATCACCCTAACAATGAATCATTAGCACACTGATGGCTGTTTACTATTCACAGAGGGCTGAGTGATACTAGCAATCACAGCATTGTAAGAGGGGGACAATTGAACACGTAGGCCTCCACCCCTGTTTAACGATGGACGGTTTCTTTTCACAAAGATGGCCTCCTTTTCTCCTCTCTCAAACCATTGTTCCTCTCTATACAGGATGTGCACATCTTCATCCCTGAAAGAGTGACCGCTGGCCTGGAGATGAGTGTAGACCGCAGAGTCCTGACCTGATGATGTTGATCTTCTGTGCTGGGCCATCCTTTTGGCCAGTGGCTGTTTTGTTTCCCCGATGTAAGACTGATCACAGCCCTCCTGACA
>NW_023618780.1:12565-20548 GCF_014905685.2 Nematolebias whitei
GATCCAGTCCCCCGGCACAAACAGAGTAATGTTGTGTATGCTGTTCAGTGTCAGGAGGGCTGTGATCAGTCTTACATCGGGGAAACAAAACAGCCACTGGCCAAAAGGATGGCCCAGCACAGAAGATCAACATCATCAGGTCAGGACTCTGCGGTCTACACTCATCTCCAGGCCAGCGGTCACTCTTTCAGGGATGAAGATGTGCACATCCTGTATAGAGAGGAACGATGGTTTGAGAGAGAAGTAAAGGATGCCATCTTTGTGAAAAGAAATTGTCCATTGTTAAACGGGGTGGAGGCCTACGTGTTCAATTGTCCCCCTCTTACAATGCTGTGATTGCTAGTATCACTCAGCCCTCTGTGAATAGTAAACAGCCATCAGTGTGCTAATGATCCATTGTTGGGCTGATGGTCCTTCTTGAGCATGTGATCAGCTGGTTTTGGTTGTCAGCAGCAAACTGGTTGATCCACTCTGAGAAGGTGCTATTTAAGAGACTGAGCTGAATACAGCACCTCAGACTGAGGAAGTCTCTCGGATGAGAGACGAAACGTTTCTACATTTTTATGTTGTTTTGCTTTGTTTTGTTTTTTTGAATGTCCAGAGGACCAGATTTAACTTTTTTAGATTACCCAAGTCCTTACGTGTTCACCCTACTTTCCATGTTTCTTGTGTTAAACCGGTCATTTCCTCCCAGTACCACTCCCCTGTTCGTTCCCCCCCCACCCTCCCGTCTGATTGACTGCTCTCCCGCTTACACTGTTTGCCGACTCCTCCGTTCTAGACGGAGAGGCCGGGGGCTCCAGTACCTCATTGATTGGGAGGGATACGGACCGGAGGAGCGGTCCTGGGTTCCCTCCCGCCACATCCTGGACCGCAGCCTCATCCGGGATTTTCATCGCCTGCACCCCGATCAACCTGGTGGAACGCTGGGAGGCGTTCCTTGAGGGGGGGATCTGTCACGAATCACGTTCCATAGATTATATTTTCTGTCACCCTGATCACCCTTTAACGTTTGCAATAGATCTTTTCTGTAAGTTTCATTTATTCTGTCCATTCAGGTAATGTTGGAGTGTCCTTTTTGCAGATGACACTGCATTTTTTTGTTTGGGTAAAGATGTAAAACGGATGTTGGAATTGATGAAGACAGAATTTGATAAAATACAAACTTGGTTCAAACTTAATAAATTATCATTAAATTTAGATAAAACTAAATACATGATATTCAGTAACAAAAAGAGAACTGTTGATGATCCAATTAAAATTGAGGGTGTTGAGATTTGTAGAGTTAACGAGATGACATTTTTGGGTGTAATCATTGATGAACAGCTAACATGGAAAAATCACAAATTCCGTAAGAATAAAAATAGCTAAATCTATTGCAGTACTATACAAAGTCAGGGAATTATTAAATGATAAAGCTCTGTACATGTTGTATAACACAATCATTGTTCTACATTTAATCTATTGCATTAATGTTTGGGGGAAAGCGTGTAAAACATTTACAAAGCCTATTATTTTACAGAAAAGAGCTGTAAGAATTATCACTAGAAAGTATTACAGTCACCCATCAAGCACATTATTTTATGAACTGAAGTTATTGAAGTTCCATGATTTGGTAGATTATAGTATTTTATCAGTTATGTATAGGGCTCAAAATAACACATTACCACTAAATATCCAAAGAAATTTTGTTAAAAGGCAAAGTTGCTACAATCTTAAGGGGATAGAGATATGTGTCAAACCAAAATTCAGAACTAGTCTGAAAGGAAGGTCTACCTCAATCCAAGGAATTGGATTGTGGAGTGGTCTAGAGAGTGATGTTAAAAATGCCAAGTCAATGTGTACATTTAAGAAAAAGATCAAAGCTGAATTGTTAAAAAAAAAAAAATGAAGTAGCTTAGTGTGTTTTGTATTAGAGTTAGAAAAATAAGTTATTTGTTTTGTTCTGTTACTCGAAGATTATTATGATTGAACTAATTGTTTGAAAAAAGGGGCAGATATAATAAGATTTTTTCTTTTTTCTGCTGCCTTTCATTTTAAATCTCTTGTATTTTTTTATATAGTTCATGGAATTGTTTTGTTTTTTTAAATGAATAAACTTTATACCATACCATACCATCCATACACCCATCATCCCTCCATCCAGCCATCCATAATCCATCCATCCACCCATCCATCATCATCCATCCATTATCCTTCCATCCATCTATCATCCATTCATCATTCCTCCATCTGTCCATCAGGGTCTTGTCCCATTGAACATGATCAAACCACCTCAATTGGCTCCTCTTGATGAAAAGGAGCATTACTAGTTTTTTCTTTAACTTGTTCAGAGAACAGACCAAATGTTTTGATGGAAATTCAACAAACACTTTACAGAAATAAGTCGACTTGTTTGACTGTTCCATTTTTACGGATACCAGCTCATATTAGGATAAGCGAATGAAACAAATCAATTCAGTTTATTTATATAGTGCCAAATCACAACAACGTTGTCTCAGGGCACTTTACAGGAACATTCACATACATAAAAGCCAATTAGTAAAGTTCTCTACCTAATGAGGCCAGCAGAGAAGTTGAATCTTGGCTTTGTTGCAGTCTCCCATCCTGAGCAAGCACAGTGGCAACAGTGGAAAGGAAAAACTCCCTTTTAAAAGAAAGAAACCTCCAGCAGAACCAGGCTCAGGACAAGCGGCCATCTGCTTTGACCGGCTGGTTGAGAGGACAGGAAGGAGAGACAGACGAACACAGAATGGTAGGTCCAGGTATAGGTCCAGGTGTATCTGAAAGACAAAAAAAAAAACACATGTTAAGGATAGAAAAAATAATTACAAATACAAAACAGGTTGAGCAGAGTAAGTAAAGACAGTAGCAGAGTGAAAATTGTGGTCAGTTTGTCCTCCAGCAGTCTAAGCCTGCTTAGCCATAACTAAGGGACAGCTCAGGAAACCCAAGCCGACCCTAACTATAGGATTTAGCAAAAAGGAAAGTCTTAAGCCTAGTTTTAAAACTAGATAATGTGTCAGCCTCACGGACAGAGATTGGAAGTTGGTTCCACAAGAGAGGAGCCTGATAATTTTGTGTGGACAATATTATCAAAACAAAAACAGTTAGATTTTACCCTAATAATAAACCTTGGGTAAATAAAGAAATGAAGCACCTTTTAAACCAAAAGAAAGCAGCTTTAAGAGGAGGAGACGTGCAAAAGATGAGGGAACTAGAGAAGGAAATAAGTTGCATGATTAAGAAAGTTAAAATAAATTATAAAGATAAAGTTGAGAGGGAACTGAGTAATGGCAATGCGAGAGATGCCTGGAGGGGACTGAACACAATAATGGGGAGGAAACAAAAAGATTCCCTTCAGCACATTGACCCTTTTGGTCTTGCAAATAAACTAAATGTTCATTATTCAAGATTTGACATCCATGACTTCAGTGATGAGATTGACTCTTTCTGTGCAGCCTTGACACCAACTCCTGTGGAATTTCAGGAGAAAGAGGTCATTTCAATTTTTCAGAACATCAATCCTCATAAAGCAGCTGGGCCAGATGGGATTAAGGAAGGGTATTAAAAGAATGTGCCACACAGCTGGGTCCTGTGTTCAAACAGATATTTGAGTTGTTTCTTAACACTAACTTTGTCCCACAAGCATGGAAAATGTCAACTATTGTCCCAGTGCCCAAAATAACACATGCAAAGGCACTGAATGACTTCAGACCAATTGCTCTCGCATCTGTATTATGCAAATGTATGGAGCGCTTAGTGAGCAGGGAACTCATGTCTGTTACAGCTGAACATATGGACCCTTTGCAGTTTGCATATAGGACTAACCGAGGGGTGGAGGATGCCACTCTCTCCCTCCTCAACTAGGTCCATAATCATTTAGACAACCCAAAGACATTTGTTCGCATATTATTCATGGACTTTTCATCTGCTTTTAATACGGTTCAGCCACATATACTTCTAAAACGCCTATGTGATCTAAATGTCAGCAGCCATCTTGTGTTGTGGATTAGCAATTTTTTAAGAGGAAGACCCCAGCGAGTTTGTGTTGATAGCACTATCTGACTGTAGGGTCTTGAACACAGGTGTTCCACAGGGTTGCGTGCTATCGCCACTTTTATTATCTATATACACAAATGAGTTGCAACACAACAGTAAAGATTTCACATTAATTAAGTATGCTGATGACATTGCCCTAGTTGCTGGTCTGAAAGACACCAATAGTCCCTCCTACTCCCAGCTCATAGATCAGCTCTCTATCTGGTTTGATGACAGTTTCCTGGCCCTTAATGTCAGTAAAACCAAGGAACTTTGTTTGGGAGGTAGATGGGGAGCAGCCAGCACCAGACCTACTTTTAGGCCTTCTATTATAAAAGGGCAGGAAGTAGAGCAGGTGACTGATTTTAAATACCTTGGAACAATAATTGACAACAAGTTGACCTTTGAACCCAACACCGACTATATTTACAAAAAAGCTAGACAGCGTCTCCACCTTCTGTATAAGCTAAGGAGCTTTAATGCAAGCAAAATTACTTTGCAGTTGGTGTACAGGTCACTGGTTGAAAGTGTTGTTTCATTTAATATTGTCGCATGGTATGGGAACCTCCTAGCCAGAGACAGGAACAAGTTGTCCCGGGTGGTCAAACAAGGTAGGAAAGTCATTGGTCAACAAATGACAGTTACAGACCTGTACAGTCAGGTTCTGGAAAAAAAGGCAATCCAGGTTTACAGTGACCCAACTCATCCACTGCAACCATTATTCAGGTTGGTACCATCTGGCAGAAGACTCCTGGTTCCTTTAGCAAAGAAAAATGGGTACAAAAAGTCATTTGTTCCCTCTGCGGTGAATGTACTTAACAAGGTCCTATTTAAATGCAGCCTCACATAACAAACTACTGTCTGCTGGGATGTTTCCATATTTTAATGTATTGTGTATTTTAGAATGGTTTTAACTGAATGTTTTTAATTGATTTAGCAAAGTTTGGTTTTAAGATTTTTAGAATTTTTAATCACATTTTTATTTTGTTTTATAAGCCAGATGTCAAAGACAAATAATAATAATAATAATAATAATGTCATCACAATGTCAGCACTGTATGTTTCCATACAATGGCGAAATTAGTCTCTGCATTTAACCCATCCACCACCAGGTGGTGCAGTGGGCAGCTATTGAAAGCGCCCGGGGGACATTTTGGGGATGAGACGTGCTGCCCAGAGACGCCACGTGATGTGCAGTGACTGGGGATCGAACCTGGGGCTTTCGGGTCCCAAGCCGGCTGCCCTGCCTCTACACCATCTCGGCCTTTATTTAGACAGATAAGTCACATTGAGCCTCAAAGACTCATTTACAAGTGAGACTGTTTGGACAGACACAAAGTGGTGAAACTGGACACATGGAGGAGCTGGAGACAAAAAAAATCCTGTTAAACTTTTTCTTCAAAAGAGAAACTCTGATATTCAAAAACACCTGGCACAAACAAGCACATGGTGACGTAGACGAGCGGTCGGCATGTCCACTGACGCTCTCGGGGGCACTGTAGGAGTTCTGATAAGGATGGAATAATCAGTCGATGTCCTCCGGTGAGAAATCTCCATTTCATTGAATGTTATGGACAATAAAGTTGAATTGATTGATTGATTAATTGATAGATAACTGAAATATCTGCCTCCCACTCTGTTTTTGTAAATTCTAGGAACCACAAGTAAACCTGCAGTCTGAGAGTGAAGTGCTCTGTTAGGAAAATATGGAACAATAAGGTCTGTAATATAAGATGGAGCCAGGTTGTTGAGAGCTTTGTAGGTTAGAAGTAAGATTTTGAATTCTATTCTGGATTTGACAGGGAGCCAATGGAGAGAAGCTAAAACTGGAGAAATATGATCTCTCCTACTAACTCCGGTTAAGACTCCGGCAGCAGCATTTTGGATCAACTGAAGATGTTTTAAGGAAGTATTTGTACATCCAGATAATAAACCATTGCAATAGTCCAGTCTAGATGTGACAAATGCATGGACTAGTTTTTCTGCATCATTTTTAGATAAGATGTTTCCAATTTTAGCGATATTATGCAGATGGAAGAAGGCAGTTCTAGTAACGTTTTTAATGTGGGGGATAAAAGACATGTCCTGATCAAAAATAACACCAAGATTTTTAACTAACCATCTAAGGAGGGAGAAAGACTGAAAAATTAATTCCAAAGGTGCTCAGGTCCAAAAACCAAAACCTCAGTCTTGTCTGTGTTGAACAGGAGAAAATTAAGGGTCATCCAGGTTTTAATGTCTTTAAAACATGCTTGTAGTCTAAGTAGCTGATTGGATTCATTGGGTTTAATGGACAAATATAATTGTGTGTCATCAGCATAACAATGAAAATGTATCCCTGTAAGGATGGTACTTTTCTGTGGCTCGGTTTGTGTCTGTTTCCCTCGTGCTCCCTCATTAGTTTCCATTGTTACCACCCTTGTCTCGTCCCAGCTGTCTACAATTATGTCTCGTCTTGTCTCTGTATGTAAGCCATCTGTTCTGTCTTGTTCATGGTCAGGTCGTCTTCGTTGGGTCTCTGGTGTCTTCCCCTGAGTCTTCCTGGTTCCTCGAGTTCCCCGTGTCTCCCGTGTTTCCTGAGTTTCCCGTGCCTCCTTCCTGTGCTCATGTAAGTTTTGCTGCCCCGTCAGCTTGTTGTTTTGTACTTTCATTTATCATTAAAATCCTATTTTTGTATTCCTGCCGAGTTGAGTCCCTGTTCTGCACTCTGGGTTCGCTCCTGACCACAAATCCCAACAGTACGACACGACCAGACTAGAACCCAGCGGGCAGGGTTCTCACTCGGCACACTCACCTTTTTTTCTTTTTCCCTTCTCGTGCCATTATAGACGAGCTCCACTCCGTCTCTGTCCTTCCGCCGTCCCACCGCCGCCGTAGTGGCAGAAGACGGTTCCGGAGGCAGTCTGCGGCGACCGGCCCGGTCTCGTCGGCCGAGCAGAAATTTAGAGCTGGTTCCGGTGTTTTTGTGGGAGCGGGATCCGCCGCCTCACCTCCCAGGTTTCCGGTGGGGGCGAGATCCAGCGTCCCGCGGGAGCTCCGGTCCACTCCTGTTTGGTTCGGTGAGTCCGGTCCGGTTGACGTTACAGGGGCGGGTTCCGTCGCCTCACCTTCCAGGTTCCTGGTGGGGGCGGAATCCGGCCTCTCACCACCACTCCGCGCCGCGGCTGTTTGACCCAGCCTGGCCGTACCTCCGGAGCGTATTCCTTGTGACTCCGTGGGGGCGTGTCCCGCCGCCTCACCTTCCAGGTTTCCGGTGGGGGCGGCACCCGTCACAACACCCACATATAAAGACATTCCCTTTTTTCATTCATTTTCCCCTGAAGAGATTTTTCATGTTAATCAGACAATTCTTGAATTATTTAATTCCGCTAAAAGAAACCCGTCCTCCTTTGATATTGTTTTGTCCCAGATGGAAGATTTTTTACTTTCTATCCCTGGTCTTTCTTTGCTCCCCGAGTATGATTTTTTATTATCTGAGTTAAAGACTCTAAAGACTCCTGTTTCAGCCATCCCTGAGGTGGACTCCACGCTGCACACAGCCATCCCTGAGGTGGACTCCACGCTGCACGCAGCCCCTGAGGTGGGTCCTCATCTCTCCTATTCCGAGGGGGTCCCGGCAGACGCTCCTCATCTCTCCTATTCTGAGGGGGTTCCGGCAGACGCTCCTCAGCTCTCCTGCTCCGTTCCTGCCGCCGCCGCCGCAGAGGGCTCCGTTCCTGCCGCCGCAGAGGGCTCCGTTCCTGCCACAGAGGGTTCCGTTCCAGTTTTCGTTCCTGCCGCAGAAGTTCCTGCTCCTACAGAGCTCCAGGCCTCTCCGTCGTCTGCTGCAGAGCCACAGGCCTCTCCGTCGTCTGCTGCAGAGCCACAGGCCTCTCCGTCGTCTGCTACAGAGCCACAGGCCTCTCCGTCGTCTGCTGCAGAGCCACAGGCCTCTCCGTCGTC
>NW_023618780.1:20648-24222 GCF_014905685.2 Nematolebias whitei
TCAGTGACTGTGTAGTCATTTAATGTAAACTCAAAGGTTATTAAAAAGTGGTCAGACAGAACAGGATTTTGAGGAACTACCGAGGTGGGAGTTAAAACTCCGTCTCACAGGAGACTCTGCCAGACGTTCCCAGCAAACCCTCACAATACGTTTGGTTCTGCCAGGTCTGACTGGCATCCTCCCCCACCATCGGAGCCAACTCACCTCCAGGTAGTGATCAGTGGACAGCTCCGCCCCTCTCTTCACCCGAGTGTCCAAGACATGCAGCCGCAGATCAGATGAGACGATGACAAAGTCGATCATCGAACTGCGGCCTAGGGTGTCCTGGTGCCAAGAGCACATATGGACACCCTTATGCCTGAACAAGGTGTTTGTTATTGACAATCCATGACGAGCACAGAAGTCCAACAACAGAACACCACTCCGGTTCAGATCAGGGGGGCCGTACCTTCCAACCACACCCCTCCAGGTCTCACTGTCATTGCCCACATGAGCATTGAAGTCCCCCAGCAGAACAAGGGTGTCCCCAGGAGGTGCACTTTCCAGTACCCCCTCCAAGGACTCCAGAAAGGGTGGATAATCTGAACTGCTATTTGGTGCATAAGCACAAACGACAGTCAGAACCCGTCCCCCCACACGTAGGCGGAGGGAGGCCACCCTCTCATTTACCGAGGTGAACCCCAACACACAGGCACCAAGTTGAGGGGCAATAAGTATGCCCACTCCTGCTCGGCGCCTCTCACCAGGGGCAACTCCAGAGTGGAAGAGTATCCAGCCCCTCTCAAGGAAACTGGTTCCACGTCAGCACCACCTTATTTAAAAAATCAGTTCAAACAGTTTTCCTCCAAAACTTACCAGCCAGCAAACAGTGGCGCATGTGGGCCCAGCACACACCTGGTCACACAGGAAATTGACACTAGCCACCACCCAGCCAGCTTTCCTTTTATTATTATTATTATTATTATTAGCTTTCCTTTTTAGCTCAAGTCGTGGAGGGAGCGACACCTGGTGGTTCCACCTGTTACATGTGTTTATTTTAATCAGATTTTTATGGTTTATATTTTTAGAGCTGATTTTTGGTTTATTTAATTTGAGCCGTGGGCGAGTTGACACTGTTTCAATGGGGGTGTGGGTGGGTAACGGAGGAGAAGCAGCAGAGAGGTGTGGAGGACTACAACTCTGCTTCCTGGACTGGACCCTGGGTTGTCAATAATTTGGAGGATAAACAAAATCAGTCATATTTCTAGAAAGAAGAGCGGTTCCGTCCAAAGTGGGATGGATGCCATCTCTCTGCATCAGACCAGGTTTTCCCCAGAAAGAACTCCAGTTATCTATGTAGCCCACGTCGTTGTCAGAACATCACCTGGACTCCCAGCAGTTAAACGACGACATATGGCTAAACATGTCATTGCTAGTCAGGTTGGGGAGGGGGCCAGAGAAAACTACGGAGTCCGACATGGTTTTAGCAAAGTCACAACAGCAGATAAAAACAACAAGGTCCTAGAGAGTGTAGATGAACAGATGCTGGGATATATTCATCATTTAACGCGGATTCCTCATTTTTCTGGACTGAATAAAACGTGCATTGAATTTAAGGAAATGCAAACGTGAGACGTCATTTATATTTGACCCATCAAAATGAATGCGGTCATTTATTTACAGAATCAAATTTAACATCAAACATTTACATTAATTTGGCAAATTATGAAAATAACAACAAAGCAATCAATCAGGAAAAATCATACGGCCATGATTTCTCCGTTGCTGCACCAACAGACATTTATAACTGTACAACTATGATCTTTTACCCACATGAATGTGGGTAAGCACTTTACACAGACATTTCTAAATATCTGGGAGAATTTCTACTTGATAGAAAAGTTTAAGATGAAAGATGAAGTTTAAAGGGAGTAAAGGATGGTGTGTGAGGGAAATTAAGTGTTTTCCAGAACCGACACTCTCCATCAGAAGCCCAGCTCGCCTCGGTACGCTTGGTAGGAAACTTGACCCATTACCTCTCTGATGATAATCAGCAGATATGGTGTTCCGTTAACGCTACCGGTCCAGCGTCTCCTTAGAATGGCTGTTGCCCGTCAGAAGTAGTGGCGTGGCTCTGTTCGACACACATTCACCTCAGTGGAAAATGTTATAATCCCATGGAACTCGGAAGAGCTTCGTTGTCATGTCAGGAACTCCAACAGCACTCCATCAGAACTCCAGAACTCTGTAACTCCGTGAGTCGTAAGTCACTCTGGGTACCTGTGAGTCTCTCCGTGTCCCTGTGAGTCTGTGTAAACCAGGAAGTACTGACATTTTAAAGACTCTTTCCCGGTTCACTTTTTGGGATTTTTCATTGGTCAGAAACGACCAGAAGGGGTGTGTTTTTGTGACGTAAGGGGTTAGAGACAGCGAGAATTGTTATGAGACAGCTCAGAAATGTTCTCACAGACCGAGAGGGTTCTGTTTTGGCGTGCCTAAGACACAGGTGCAAAACATCTCTATTTACGTCTGAGAGGATTCTAAAACATGACAGTTTTAACATAACAACTTGTTTTTCGTTTGACTGTAACCTTGTAAACGCACACACTTGCTCATTCAAAAGCAGAAATCAGAAAAATGCATAAACTCTGCACAGCTTTTAACATGAGAATAAAATCATTACTCAGTTAATAAAATTGATTAGTTCACTGCAACATCTAAAATGGTTTGAACTAAGACACTTTGATTATCAACATTTGTAAGATAGTAATGATAATAAAAAGAGAGTGTTCTTTTCACTTGAATCTTCAAGAAAGAAAGTCTCAGGATGGGTGAACCTGTATTTATGGAGTCAAATACATGAAATGACAGCTTCTGTCCCACAAGGTTCTAAAGGTCAAGAGTTTTGACCTTAGACTGGGTTCCGACGTAGGCTTAGTCCACTACAGTCCCCCCTTTGGAAATCATCACCTGTCCATGGAGATGAATTCCAACTATGGACTTACGTCGTCGATCGTCCTTGAAGCTTGATGTAATCCAGCAAAGAAACAAGAGTCAAGAGTAATCCAGCAAGGAAAACAAAAGTCAAAAGTAATCCAGCAAGGAAAACAAAAGTCAAGATAATCCCACAATGTTCTTGGTAATTCCATTGTGTTGATTATAATTCCATATCGTCTCGATAATTCCATTGTAGCAATGCTGTAACCCCTTGGAAACAGAGTCTGTAATCCACTGGAAAAAGTCATATAATCCACAATGGTAAATCCACAACGATTGGAAGTGTTGATTAATCAGCATACAGAGGGGTACCCTTGGATTGAACTGAAGAAGCGGCCACTGGATGAAGAGTGGAGACCAACGTCAGGATTGCAGGTCGCCTCCAGCGAAGGTTGTCTCCAGCGACGTCCAGCCTGTGCCGTTCTGGTTCAATGTGTCATGCAATTATGTGGTTTAAGGTGGGCTTATGGAGGGGATTTTACATAAGGCCTTAAACTATATGCACCTGGTGTGTAAGCTATTATGGTTGGGAACAGCTACAACTACCAGTCAAGGGGTGGAGCATGCTGAAAAGGGGTAACTACAGGGGTTTAAGCCT